>NW_021680749.1:61910-131062 GCF_001412515.2 Diachasma alloeum
ACCCCTTCGAAAATCGGTGCCCTAGTCCCTTCTGGTAAGGAGAGGATCTGGGACCTCAGAAGTCCCTTCAGGCCCTTGATTTCCTCTTGGGTTAACTTTTCTTCTGGGTAGTGCTCTGTGATGAGCGCCCACCTGAACATGTGAGTGGTGGCCTGTGAGTACGAAGCTCTGTTGGTTTTGTGCTTCTTCTCTGGCCGCTCCATGTTTGGACTAGGGGTGTTATTGTCGGGGGCAGTCCGTTTTCCGGGCTTCCTGGTCCCCTCACCCCTTTCGTCATTTCTTTGAGACGGAGTTTTTTGGGCTTGAGCAGCCCTTTGTGCCTCCATCTCTTTGTGGTAGCGTCGCCTTGCGGCTCCGCTGTATTTGGTCCTGTTCTTCGAGAGTCCAGTGGCCGTTTTGTCTTGCAACTGGGGCTTGTCAGCCCCTGATGCACTTTGAGTTTTGGTTTCGTCTTTATTCATACGATTCCCACGAGTACCACGGTGAAGCGATATCACCCGGGCAGAGCCGTGATTGCCCAGGGCTTGGCTATATACACTCGGAGGTCGCTCTGGTATCCGAGGGCACCGTTAGCGACGCAACACCCCTTGCGCCATGCAGCCTTGGCACGGTCAGGGAGACAACGCGACCACAAAACATGACTGTAGTCCCGATGCCTCCCCCGCATTACACCCTAGCTTGGGGAGCTGGTCCGCGACGTGGCCTTAGGCTCTCCGCCCGATTTCTCGGTTGGAGGACCCTATAACCATCGTAAACCACTCTTTTGGCCCTCCCTTTGTGGGGCCCCAAGTGTCTCCACTCGGTTCCCCCTTCAGGTCTGGTTAATCCGTGTGGCCGCCTCCTATCCGCCACCTGGAGACGCGCTCGGTTGGTTGCTCACCATGTTCTCTGCACTCCAATCAAGGAGTTTAGAGAACCCGAGAGCAAGATAGCTTATTTCCTTGTAATTATTGCACGTACGATTGTAGCAGCGGTCATCTGGTTCTATGCAAATCATGGATTTAAGGAATGATCTATACATAACGATCCCGTCCGGTTCATCTGATCCACATCTTTCGAGGAGTTCTTCTATTTTACAGTCTGAAAAATTGAAAGAGTCTTGTTAAGTAGTTCTTGTTAAGGAATAAAAATTCTGAAACATTTTGTTGAAATGCTTAACAACTCAGGAATGGATTGAAATTTGGAGAAAAAATTGATAGGATTTTCAAAATTGTCTTCTAATGAAATTTCAATACTTTTAGAATTCAAGCGGTCTCTCTGTTAAAATTTAAGCCAAAATAGCCATTATATTTTGTAATTCAAAATTGAGTAAATTTTAGCAGATTTGAATCACTCTGAGTAGTTGCAATTCAACACTGCAATTTGAAACCAATTGATATTGACTCAGTCTCTGTGATTTTCAGTTACTCTCAAAATTCAAGAATCTTCAAGTTTGAAATGGAACTAAGACACGATTATTGAATTTTTAGGGCACTATTCACTTGAAAATTCAAAATTTTTTAACAGTACCATCCAGCATGAGATTCACGTTTTTGTGAATCATGCAGATACAGGAGGCATGAGTTCCTTGACTTCCAGCGAGCACACAGTGTTTGGGTCGGAGTGTAACAAATTTCGAAAATGATATTTCGATAGCTAGATGCTGCTTCTTGAAACTCGCATAGAGCTCTTGAAGATTGCACAACACCAGCTTTTTTTGATGCAGAATTTTCGTGCCATCCGGTTGCTTAATAGTGACGAAATCTCTCATTCCTGCAAGCTGCCGAGAATTCTCGTCATTATCGTAGAACTTTTCAACCTTTTGCTGAATCTCCATCGCAAGTGGTCGATGACCCGGTGGTCTCTGGTTTTCACTGCTAAATCCGCGGTTTTTTACTTTGCGGATCAGATATCGAGTGGCACCCAATTCTTTCTGCATCCTGTCCACGCTCCATGTACTTGGAAGTGTTTCAATCAACTTCAATTTGATATCCCTGAAATTGGAAGAAAACTTCACATATTTGATAATGAACTGCTCGTGACACGAATTTTAATTTTTTACCTGCTTGTCTCGTTTTCATAGACTTTCCTCAAATTTTGCATGTTCTGAATGAATTCTTCATTATCATGACTCTTTACGGTAACCCCGAAATCAGACTCAAATTTTGTCTTCACGAGATCTTGGATTTTGTTGTACTTTTCCTCCATATAAGTCTTGATGCTCAATCTGAAAAATATGTCGAAAGCGGTTGAATTTTATCAACCAATAATCCATTCAAATAAAATAACATTGCCCTGAAGTAAAAAAAAAATCTCACTGTTTCCGTTTTACTGGGCTTGCACCGAGTATGAAATCAATGGTTTCTGTAGCCATTCTCTTCGATTTCATACTGCCATCACTTTGTGAAGAGAGAGAACTCGGTACATATTCAAGAAGATCAGATGTGGAACGTCCCGCCACTGGAGATTGCGAAGGTGAAAACGATAAGAAGGTTTCTGATGGTGATAGGGTTTCTGATTGGGAAGGTTGTAACTGGTGTTCACAATTTTCATCATCTGGATCGTTGATTTGTGGGTTGTACTCCTTGAGTGCCTTTCGACAATTAGTGCAAATGAAACGTCCAGCGTCGAGTCCGGTGATTTTTATGAATTTGATCAGCCGGAACTTTCCTGAAATCGACACTATTTCTCCTGGAATCTGATGGAAAAAAAATGTAATTTTTCAATTTTCCTCTCTGCTAGTCAGAAAAATGAGAAAATTTTACTTACGAGTCTTCAAATTTGAAGGGATTGCAGCACTCTTTAGTTTTCACCATTATGAATGAAAATTGTATGCGTGTATCTGACGATACCGATGATTTGTCCCTTGACAACGCACAAAAAAAAGACACGTGAAATCACCCCGGAGTATTTTTAAAATGATTGTTATCGGATAATATGTCGCTCGATCTTAATATTTAGTTTCACTTTTTAAGAAACGATTATCTTGGAGAAAGTCAATTTAGGTTTCGATCGAACAATAGCACGAAAAACGCAGCATTGTTATCTTGCCGGCCATTTTGTTATTCGCTGTTTAATCGTCACTGCTCTAGTCACTACTACTCAACTCATTTCAGGCATCGTAATTCAGTTTTTTATTAAAAATTCGTCAATTTGTTGGAATTTCTATTTCATAAAATTGCGGAAGTCGTCGGAGCGACATCTGTTGTACAACTTTCGAAATAGTTACAACTCCGTTAAAAATGCAAAATCGCTGAATTTTACGTTTTTCACTGCCAGTAAAGGAGTTTTCAAGAGCGCAAACTAAAAATTTGGTACTTTCTAGCAAATTTTCTCAACTTTCAAGAAAAAAGAAATTTTTGAAAAAAAAAAGTGGGGTAAGTATTGAAAAGACCATTTTGAATCTTTTTTCGAGTTTTTCAACTTAAAAACTTGGTTAAATCCAAAAAATGATATTTTTTTGTGAAACTTCAGAAAATTTCCGATGAAACATGATATTTTTGATTTTTTTTTTCAAAATTGCTATAGCGGAAAAAAAATAAATAGTACATTACGTAACTAGTGCGGAAAGCAGGCGGTTACTCACGAGGGCGGTGCAGCCGCCCGAGTGATACTGCCTGCTGTCCGCACGTGTTGCGTATACTATTTTATATGATAAGTGCGTGATGAAGTTTGGTGGTTGGGGGGGGGGCGAGGGGGGGGGGAGGGGGGGCGAAGCCCCCCACGAGAAAAGGGGGTCCAGAGGGCAAAGCCCCCGGCGGGGGGGGGTTGGGCGCTATCTGGGAGACCCGGGTTCGATTCCCGGCTGGGTGAAGCGGAAATTTTTTCTCTCTAAATTCTAATTCTCTTAGAAGCCCCCGGTGGGGGGGGGGGGTTGGGGGGGGCTTTGCCCCCACTGAAGTAAAAAGATCACATTTATTTAAAAAAGTAATCATAAAAAAGTATGATTGAAAAATTTCATTTTCGTTACTGAATTCTCAATGACTTATCACTAATTTTTAGAAATCAATCACCAAATTTCAGTGAAGCTTCTGTGAATTCTGTGACATGTCTCTGAAAAGCAAAAATAATTTTTCTCTGTGTNATTTATTTAAAAAAGTAATCATAAAAAAGTATGATTGAAAAATTTCATTTTCGTTACTGAATTCTCAATGACTTATCACTAATTTTTAGAAATCAATCACCAAATTTCAGTGAAGCTTCTGTGAATTCTGTGACATGTCTCTGAAAAGCAAAAATAATTTTTCTCTGTGTTTCCTTGACATTATTTTGATCATTAGAATTCAATAAAGCCCTTAAGTTATAGTATTTGATCGAAGAAGGAGTTTTTGGCGATCCAGCTGCTGCTTCATTGGAGAATATTTCATTTCCATTTTCTTCAAATATCACATCACCAATCAACTCCTCCTCATCAGTAAATAAATCCTCCTCACTGCCTAACTCTTCATCACTATCAGGAATTATACGATTTGGGCTCATTTTATCTGCTTCGAAAATCACCTTTTCATTTTTCAGTCATTCCATGTATTCACTATTCGGAGGTTAGATTTCCTTCCTTGTTATTCTCTTGAATAGGTGATGCGCATGCGCGTCATGCGTTATTTCGGGTTTTAGTTGAGTGTGGGTAGGCGCTCGAAACCCGCTACTTTCCAGTTGACTATAGTCAACTGAAACCCATGCGGTTACACGCACGTATCATATAAAAGTAAATTTCAAGATAAAAACAAAATTAAATGATTCCTCGCGTTAATTTCAACGAAAGCCACTGGAATTCGTTTTTTCTCTTTAATCTGATGTACTGAATAGAATCATGAAGAAAAAACAGGCTCGAAAACTTTGAGGCCGGCTCTTGGTCCGATATTTGGTGGAATGACCCATATAGTTAAATGCATTATAATAAACGCAGTTTGATCAATAATATGAAACAAGAATTCTATTATACTATTACAAGGATACAAGGATACTATTTATATCATAACAAAATTTCAACAGAATATCATTGAAAAAAATGTATTTATTCATAATTGATCGAGTTTGAAACATTACATTTGAAGAAACCGTGAAAAAGCTAATTTTCGGGGAAACTGATGAAAAATTTGAAATTTCTGAAAATTATCATAAAAAAATTAAATCAACGGAGGTAGTTATCGTAACCATCGTTCAACATCCACTTAAGGGCATCAATACAAATATTTCAAGCCATGATACAATTCATTCGAAGCCAGGAATCCAAAGATAACTGTGGAATTCTGATTTTCAAAAAAAAAAAAATTTGAAAATTTTCACAAAAATCATAATAACGATTACTGCTATCGGATTCATTTTCGAACTCGGTCAAAAGGGCATCTCAACAATTTTTTTAAACCGTTATTTAATGAATTTGAAACATTTTTTTTTAGTTATCGTAAAAAACCCGATTTTTGAAAAAATTCGAAAATTTAAAAAAACGCGTTAATGAATTGAATTTTAATTAATGGCAGTAGATGGGGCTCAGTAAAACCTACATTTGAGAAAAAAAAATGAATTCCATTGTTGAACTGTCTCATAATTGAAGAAATAGTTTGTTACATACGTACATATATACATACACACGTACAGGCGCGATCTAAAAATTGCATTTTCGGACTTTTTGGATCATAATGGGTTGATATAACACAAAAAATCGGAAACTTAAATTTGGTCGATTACAATACTTCCATTCGGAAGCAAAATGAGAAGAATGGAATCCCACTTGCTGTGCATATACTCTCTGTTTACTGATATAACCGTTACTTTGCTACTGAAGCAAGGAAATAAAAACAATCAATTAAAAGTATTACGATTTTACTCCGTAAAATTGAGATGAATAAGAAAAAGCTAATGAATATAAATTTGGAAATGATCGATCATTGACTACGGATTGTTCGTCTACATCCCGAATGCCTAATTACATGTTAATAAACTTGAGTGAATCCAATACACTGCCATCCGATTAGCTTTAGGATACAGAATATCCACTCCCACCAACGTTCTCCTTGAAGAATCGAAGCTTACATCGATACGAGATCGAGCCGAATTTCTCTGTAAAATGTTCTTAATTAAAGGCCTATCAAATCAAGGGTGAATAATCTATGAAACAATCCATAACTTATTTGAATTCGATCTTTTTCCCCAGCCAGTTAGAAATAAATTATTGATCAAATGTATCAGAGATCTTTTACCTGTACAACAACAGCTGTATTGCGATGAAAATTATCACATCTTCACTCACTCATTTGGAGCCTTTATGCAATCCATCGCATTAAATGCAGACTTAGGGAGAATGGCTCAGGAAGAAGAAACCCCAAACTCATTATTCACAAATCAGCTCTCTCGATCATAGGAAAATTATTGTTGTATTTCCACTGACGGAAGTAAATATCCTGTGAGTGGATACATAGGTTTAGCCTGCATATGTCCTGAACTAGACATTGAAAGGTCCACCACTCTAAATAGCTACGCATCAATATATACTGCAGAATGCATAACCCTTAAACTCGCACTTCAAATCATCGCGGAAAACTCAAGTCGAAAATATGCCATACTTTCGGACTCCCTTAGTGCCCTATAAAGTTTCAACTCTAATAGACTGACAGTTAAATCAAACCCTTATATTGCAGATATTAGAGAGAAATATATAAAAATTACCAAAAATAGTGAATATCACACAGAGATTAAATTTTTATGGATCCCTTCCCACCGAGGCATTGAGGGCAATGAGATAGTCGACAGATTGGCTGGTAATGCGACCAATGACTACACAAACGAATATCGCATCCCTCACACAGACTACAGAAGTGCATTTGAAGGTGAAGAACGCATTTAAACAAGGGATACAATTAAATTACAAACTTGTGTAGAAAAAAAAAATCTAAAGGCGTGGATTACTTCGATAAGTATTAACAAGGGGACTTCAAATCCATGGTATAAAGATTGCAAGCTCCCCAGAGAGAGCATTGTCTGGGTCAACCGTGTTAGAGCAAATCATTATCACCTTGGAACCTCCTTGTACAGAATAGGTATTGTTAATGACCCAAGCTGCCCATGCGGTGCAGAATCCCAAGACATTGATCACATTCTATGGCATTCCTCGCAGTATAAACAGCAGTGAACTTAATTAAAAGAATAGCTTAGAGCAAAAAATAACCCCACCTACACTACAAAAAAATTTGCAGAGGCAACTGACTTTAACTATTATTATTATTATTTATTTACTGCTTAACAAGATACAACAATCTTATAGCAGGAGGAAACCCGTATAATATTACAGAAAAATCCTTACAACTAAGATATATTATTCTATTCATTTCGTTAACCTATAGCAAAATTTTACATATTTTGTTTAATTTAAGTACGGTCGAGAGGGTGGGTTAATTTTTTACACGGTGTTAATTCCGAGATCACCTGCAATAATTGCACTTCTTAACTTGAGACAGTTTTGTATGAAATAATAGATTTTTCTTAAAGTGTGCCAGTCAGATTTGTTCAAGAGTTGGATTAATACATTTGAATTATCATAACCTAGTTGTTCGAGGGTCTCACCCAGAAAATGCATTCTATAAATTGAGTATACCGGACATTTGAGTAATATATGCTCGATCGTTTTCCAGTCAGAGGAACAGGCAGGATATTGCGTTGATGCATCACCAGTATATTTATTTTTATTAATTACAATACGCCAAGAACGAGATCTGGCTAATCTGAGTTGTATTATTAAATTTAGTTGGAAACAAGGGCATCTGATTATATATGATGCTGTAGTGTCACCAATGCTTCGCGTAATATCTATTTGACAGTTTGGCGAATTAGTGTAGCACTCAAGGTCTAATCTCTTTAAATAAGTCGCAGTACTTTCGATTATTTCATCCCTTCTGGATTCCCAGAAGTCCGCCCAGGTATTGAACAGGATATCTACATTTCCAGTCCATGTGAGTAGTCTCTTCAGTTGCAGAAACCAGTTTCGTTCCACTTTTGCTGAAGGGACTTTAGACAACTCCACAAGTCGGAGGAAGCTAATGCGTGGGTAACGAGAGTCACTCATGCGTAGAACTTCTATGATCCAGTTAAGCGTGACCTTCAACAATCTGATAACTACATGCGGAATCCCGAGCTCAAGTCTAATTAAATACCCCGGCGTTTCTCTTGGTAGCCAGAAGAGTCTTTTAAAGAAACTCATTTGAGCACGTTCAAGTGTGTCATATAGAAGCAAACCCCAAACTGGCGCTAAGTATAATAAAGAGGACATAATTAAAGAGTCGTAAACTTTCATTTTTCCTTCCCATTCTTCAGCCGCAATATTGTTTAACATAGATATAGCGCACGCGGAAGCTACGTTTGTTCTGCTTAGTGCAGCATTCGCAGATAAATTACCGAGGGAGGGGGAGCTGAAGGTCATCCCCAGGTATACGTATGACTTAACAATTTCGACCTCTGAGTTATTATACATGATATTGGCATCAGTCTTCTTCAGCTTACTCCCCTTCTTACAAATCAGAATCTTCGTTTTCTCCGTATTAACTTCCAGACCCCATTTATCACAAAAATTCTTTAACGTCCTTAAAATTCTTCTCAATTCTACGTCAGTTCTGACCGTTAAAACTAAATCATCTGCATATAGTAACATCAGTAAATCTTTATTTTCCTCATTCATTATTATACCTTCATGTTTTTTCTCTCTGAAAAATGCACTTATATCCGTTATATATAAAGCAAATAAGAGAGGGCTTAGGACTTCTCCCTGAAGCACCCCCATTGTAACATCAACAGGATCAGTAAAATCACCTTTGACCCTTGCCCTCATACTTGTAGAATTGTACATATGTTTTAGTGTATTTATAATCTTAGCACTCATTCCTTAGTTATAGAGCATTTGCCAGAGTTTATCATGCGGTATCGTATCAAACGCACGTCGAAAGTCAACAAAGACACTGTAAACACCGGCTTTGTTATGTCTCAAGTGGGCTTGAATGACTGTATGTAATGTGAATGCGTTATCCTGATAACTACGATTTTTACGAAAGCCCGCTTGTTCTTCCGGCAGAAGCCCCAAACTTTCAGCCCATTCTTCCATTCTAGATCTTAGTATTTGCGTAAATATTTTTACAATGGAATTGATCAGAGCGATCCCACGATAATTATTTGGATCTTCAGAATTGCCTTTTTTAAAGAGCATAGAGAGTATCAGATCAGACCAGGAAGCTGGGGTAATTCCGTAACTTAAAATGAGGTTGAACAGCTCATATATATATTCAATCCAATTAGGGGGAAGATTCTTAAAAAATTCGTTGGAAATACCGTCACTTCCTGGTGATTTTCCACTCTTACACATTTTGATACTTTTGACCACTTCCATTAAGGTTATTTCGCTATCCAGAGTACAGTGACTAGCGCTAATAAAATACTGATCATCAATAATTCTGGTTGGATAGAGACTCTTAAAATGATTATTCCACGTAGGGACATCTGGAGTAGCGAAATTTGCAATGGTTTTAATTTTCCCTTCTTTGTATACAGCCCAAAACTCTTTTTGATTGTTTACTCTGGCGAATTTTTCAATTAATTCTTTCTTATAGTTAGATTGCTTTTTCAAAATAGTTTCATTAAACAGTTTCGTTTTGTCAAAGTACTGTTTAGCCAGTGCGGGGTCGAAAGACGATTTAATACAAACTCTATGCGCATGATTCGCTTCGTTTTTTAGCATACGACACTCAGCATCATACCACTTTTTATTTGCAAAGGATTTAGGCACTTTATCACACATGTTCACTGTTTTCACTAGATCAGCTGATTCGGCAGCTTCCTTTATGGCGTCAATCAGGCTGTTGCTCATGCTGTTCACTATTTTTGAGGCTGATGGTGTGGTGAATGCAAACCGCTGGAGTCTCCTCGAGGACAGTAGGTGTTGTTTGTAGGAATCAGCTCCTTCAGGGTTCCATACCAATTTTGACAAATTTTTCTGTCCGATTTTGAGTTTTGATACCTGTGGCTGTTCAGTATTCGAGCTTGAGATAACTATCGTGATTGGATAATGGTCCGAGAGAGTTTCGTGCTGGTCAACAGTTAGCTCTTTTATAAATTTAAGCCCATCAATATTCACCCAGACTATGTCGGGTGTATTAGTGCCCATATTGCTAAAAAAGGAGAATTTGCCAGGTCTGTCTCCATTGGTCCGACCGTTGAGGATAACAAATCCATTCTCCTCCATGCATTCAAGGAGTGGTAAGCAGCGGTTATTCTGGAGATTGTCCTGCATGATACGATCAGGATGAAGGGAAGTCCCTTCAACTACTGCCTCATCAACTTCATTGAGAGTACCGAGTCTTGTGTTGAAATCACCGCCAATGACTATTAAGTCTGCTTGAACTGTAATTTGGATGCTGTCCACCAGATTATGAAACAGGGTGAGGAACGTCTTGAAGTCAAATTTTTGATCAGGTGTCACATAAATTGAGCCAATGATTGCTGTTATGTCCTTGAGTGTTACCTTGACGAAGATCCACCACTCACTAATATCAATTATTTCAACAGGAAGATTTTTATCAGATAAAGTGAGGAGACCACCAGATGGTCTTCCCACTCCAGGCGTAGCTTGTGCGAAGGCCCACGTTGGTGTATAATTCGCAAATCGACAATGCAAAAATGTTGTTTGTTGTGTTTTCCAAGTTTCCGATGCACAAATGATTTCAGATTCTACGATGTTATCTCTTTGATGGAGGTTGTGTAAACCATTGATGTTTCAAAATGTAATGCGATGAGCAGTAACACCTGATTTCTCGCTTATGGAAGAGCGAGAGGGCACTATACATTTTTTGACTGTGATTGTGTTGAGACAGCAGTTCCGCTGCTTAACGAACCATTGTTTACGACCTCTGTAGTATTAGGTGGGAGGTGTCTCACGAGCTGCTCATGGGTATACCACTTGCCATCAACTAGGATTCTGAGGTTACCAACTTGAACCTTTCTGCCTTCTTCTCTAAGGTGTTTGGCGAAACCACGAATGTCTCGTGCAGTTTTAGAGTCCTTCGGCGTGAGATCGTGGTCAATATAGATGTTATTGTGTTGTTGAGACTGCCTCAGTGTTTTCTTCTTGGATAGAATCTTCATTTTATTATCCCAGGTGTTGACAGTAGCGCGCATAACGTTTTTGTTCTTTCCCAGGGCCACAGAGCTGAGTATGGATTTTTCGACACCCATTGTACTCGATAAAAAGTTATCAAGGTGTTCGCTTGTGACACTGGCACAGTTTGGAATTCTCTTGATAATAATATTATTTTTCCTCGAAAGTCTATCCATCTCCTCCCTGTGGTATTCTTCTCTTCTCATTTCTAATTGCTCTTGATCGGCTCGACGGCTCTAAATGGTATCCGTGTATGGCTTGCCATTCACATCACTAGAGAGGCGCTGTAGCAGTTCAGCATTATCCACTTTTTGCTTTAAAGTATTAAACTCCTTCTCAAGATTCTCAAATCGCAAATTCGTGTCTGTCTTGTGTTGATTAAGCAGAGAAACCAGTTTACTGTGTTTGTTTGAAGCTGTTGATTTGTCTTCAGCTCTCCATTTTTCCATGTGCATATACAGCTGCTGTAGTGTGTTTATGGCTGGAGGTTGCTGAGGGGGGAGGTTTATGCTAGAGTGATTTTCATTGTATGTATCCATTATGAGGCCTTGTGGGAGCGATCCAGACAGCATATTGTTACGACTACTGGCACTGGAGACAGCTTTCTTTACTGGAGTAGCAGGTGAATCCTCTGGATATTCAAGCTTACGTTTCTTCTCTATTGAGGATATACTCATCTTCCAGTTGGCCAAAGACGTGAGAGATCCACAAGAAAGAGTGCGTTGCCTATTAAGTCTGGTTACTGTTGTTGGACGGCCGCTTTTCTTTTTGACAGCACGGCTTGGAGTGCGTTGGCTTTTGCCTGTGTCCGTGGAGCCGTCTATAACAGCTTGTAACGAGATTTTCTCGTTACGGGTTGAAATCCCCTTAAAAAGAGACGTGAACTCTAAAATTGAGACATGATGCGACATCTAGAGGCGGCTGAAGGAAGCCGCGACTAGATGAACTGAGCGAGAAACCGATGAAAGACCTAAGGCATAGCGGTTATGGGTGAAACCGCGACCCCTGGAGGTCTGGAGGACGTTACTAGGCTATCGCTATTTTGGAATTCGCCTAGCATGTGCTAGGGGAAAAGGGGCCGACGTACAGGCTGTCCAACTGGGTGATTCCATACGTTATGTCAGAGTAGACTAGGGACCAACGGCCAGGTGAGAGGACTGGTGCCCCCGGGATCCCGTCGGGTTGATTGGTGGGGATAGGGTAACGGAATGACCTATCGTCGCTGAGATATCCAGACTAGGGGGAGAAGGCCCTAGTAAGATTCTGAGTTAGTCGAACGCGGACGCTCGAGCGGGGAAGTCGAAAGGATTTCTCCGAGATATACTGTGGTGTTGGCTTGAAAGATGGCCACGGGAATGGTGGGCGAATAGCTCAGCGCAGCCAGGTGCATAACTGATGGTAGCGAGCGTAGGGGGATGCTCCTGCATCCTCCACAAATGGAAAAAGAGTTATTTCGGAACTCTTAGTGACGACTTTGTTGTTTCCGGCGTTATCCGGCTCGGCGAAACAAATGTCGTGCGCATGGGCCCGTGGGTCTGGAGTAGAGATCGTCCTCCTGTCGACCCGACCATGTGCCGACATTCGAGTACCCGGAGACGGTGACGTGCGATGACCGAAGCGGTAACTGGTGGCCGAGAGTGTGGGTGGTCGTGAAGTGGGTAACAGTGTTCCACTTTGGTCGGATCAGCCTCTCGGCGTCCCAGGCTCTGAGGAGTCCCGGCTGATTCTAATTCTGAAAACACTCCCGAGTCGAAATACTCGGGAAGCGAAAGCGTACTGAGAAGGTGAAAAACCCTCCAGGACGAGAGTAAATTCACTTTACATGGGGGATTAGGCCGTGAGGCTTAATGTCCAGCCTGAAACAGTGGCTGGCGACGTTTGGCATACGATACTCCTGGTGGACCTCGCCCACTCTACCGTGTCACACTGATGCTAGCTGGGCAACCCTTTTTGCCCGGCCACAGAAGTCCTCTGAGTGGACGAGTTTGCCTCAGAGGCCGGTTTTTCGTCGAACCTCCCGTGAAGGTTCGGCTGGCGCCCGACTATTGAGCGATAGAGACGGCTAAAAAGTAGTTTGGATTTTTCCTGGGTGAAAATATCCTTACAAGCTGTATGAATCAGCTGGGATGGTTGCGGAATTGTGTTTTGCAAACAAGCAAGGTCCTCTATGGAGGACTCAGATAACGACACTACTGCGGAGTCTGAATCGATCTCTTGGCTCCCTAGATTATCGACTTGTTTTTCAGACATTAGATCCTTTCGGACATAACCTCTGCACCAAATTTCATCACCAATTTCACACTTTAACTATTTAATGCATAAAAAGACTCTAAAACTAATTATTTAAAAATAAACGGCACCCGTGACCGTACTTAACGAGTATAAATTTGTGGGAGACGTATGCCGGAGATGTTAGATAAAAGACTTTACTGTAAGAGCTGATGAGCGGCACGTCATTACGCGTTAACCGTTGAACGGGTCCCCCACTGACTTTAACTATGTAGAATGGATTTGTAATTTCCTAAAAGTATGTAATGTTAAAGTTTAGAAGTAAAAAAGAAAGTAATAATGATTATACCAAAAATAATGAAACTGTTAACATACTCTATATCGAAAAATCAAAATGAAAAAAAATTAACCGGTAATTTAATTGTGCGAGGTTAAATACCAAATATTGTTGGAATCAACGACAGTGTAAATCATTCAAATTTAGAATTGATCACTTTAAACAATGAAAAAAAAAAACAAAACAAAACAAAATTCGGAATTTTCCATTTCTAGAAAAAAAAATGAAATTGATGAAAAAATGTTTTTTTTGGGGAAAAAAAATAATGCCATTTGTGCTTCCAATTATTTCGGTGAAAAACGAACTTGACCAAACATGCCAGAAGTAATAGCACTTGATATTTTCTACAATTGATAATTTGCAATTCAAACCGATAAAATCCCCAAAAACCTTACATATTCCAGGTGCATATATACCTGTAATAATAATAATAATAATAATAATAATAATAGGCGTAGGGAGTGTGGCGAACCCATCGCCCGGCATGTCCGCAATAGCCATGGTGGAGTCGGGCTAACCACCCGGCGGCACCTATACCCGGTTCCGTCATCGAGCCGCGGCAGAGCCCCCTACAATCGGTCCCTCTTGGATGGGGACCGCGGATCAGTTGGGAGGGGCGACAGATCTGAATCCAACAATGGTAACAACTTGGCTGTCCATAGGATTAGGTGGTCGGAGGAGCTCAAGGAGGACCTCATGCAATGTTGGGTGGATAGTCAGCCGGCGCAGCGAGGATACATAGCGCGAATGCGGGACTTGTGGTGTGCTATGCACCCCGAGTATGCACATTTTAGGGCACAGCATCTTCGAGATCAGGCCAGTCGCTTGTGTCGGCAGGGCTATGATTTGCTCGTCGTTTCACGACGGCTGTCGGGTGGTCGTTTCTCTCAGATTTCTGTGAGAAGCGTCGAACCTCAGCCGGAGCAATCTGCCCGTCATAGTGATGAGGTGCAGGGAAGAGCTTCGAGAGATATGGGATCAAGGGGGGAGAGGGTCACGGGGAAGTTCCGTATTCGGCCTGACGATCTGGCGTTAGAGAATGAGGCACTGGCTGCTGTGCTCTCCCGGAACGTTAGCTTGCTCGACATAAACTGAGTTGTGTATGAAGCAGCGCGCCGTCTAAAACCGCGAACCCTTGCAAGGGGATCGTTTGAGCTGAAGATGAGGAGGCGAATTGCACAGGTTCAGGGGAAAATCGAGATGGCTCGGAAGCAGGCGTCGCAGATTCAGTGTGTGATTGATTTCGTCGTAAGTGCACGAAATTTTACGTCTCCAATTCGCAAAATATCTGTGAACTTGCGGTATCATCATCACACACTGAATAAGGCATGAATAAGGCACTGAAGGGCAGTCCTCCTTGTTATCAAGGAGAGATTTGTCGAGAGGGTTCGAGTTCTGGGGGCTACAAAGCGGTCCCTAGAAAAGCGGTTGCGGTGAATGGTGGACAATACTGTCTTTCATTCCGACCCCAGCCAGTGGTTCGAGCCTTCAGCGCCTGCACCCGACAAGATGCCATCAGTCGAGCAAATTGAGGAATTCTGGGGGGCAATTTATAGTCACGTTCCTCGTCTCATGACGGAGACTCCAGCTCTTCAAGCATTTCGTGTGTTTTGTGAAGAACATCGTCGGCAGCGCGCGGAGTTCACCCCAGTCACTCAGGAGGAAATTCAGGCTGCGCTAAGAGGCATGAAGAACCATGTCGCTCCGGGTCCAGATGGCATCAACGCCTTTTGGTGGAAGAAGTTTACCTCGGTTCATAGCCATCTGGCTCGGATTTTCACATCGTTCATCGATGGTAGCGTGATGCTTCCTGAGTGGTTGGTGGAGGGGAGAACTGTGCTGCTTCCGAAGAAGGGAGACTTGTCTGACCCGGCAAATTACCGGCCGATCACGTGCCTGAATACGCTCTATAAGCTCTTCACAGGAGTCTTGAATGAGCGTATCTTGCACGATGTACAACCCGTGTGGCGGCAGATTTATGAACAGCGGGGGGCGAAGCGGTCGCTGTCAGGGTGCAAGGAGAGTTTACTCGTCGATCGGTGCATATTGCGCGATTCGATACAGTATCATCGGCACCTGTCAGTGGCCTGGGTCGACTATCGTAAGACATTTGATAGCACGAGCCATGAGCTCATTTTCCTGCTACTCGAGTGCCTTGCGGTAGAGGAAAATATCGTGAGGTGCATTAGGGATCTTGCACCACTTTGGAGGACGCGCTTCACCATAACATCTGGTGAGGGTCGGCTTACTTCAGGGTTGGTGCAATTCAGGAGAGGAGTTTTTCAGGGCGATACCTTGCGTCCTCTCTTGTTCTGCATCTCACTGATGCCCCTATCTGTCGCCTTGCGCGGTGTTGGTGGATACTAAGCCGGAAGACCTGGCGATCGGAGGTATCAGGTTAGCCATATATTCTATATGGATGACCTGAAGGTATTTGCCTCAGGAGAGTGGCAACTCAAGCTCCAGCTTGATGTTGTTGCAGTGTACTCACGCGCGGTCGGGATGAGCTTTGGGTTGGACAAATGTGCAGTCTTTCACATGAAGAGGGGGAAGGTTGGGGACGGGATGGGAGAGATACACCTGGTGGATGGAAGCGTCATGAGACATCTTGGCGCTGAGGAGTCGTATAGGTATCTTGGCTTCAATCAGCGATCCGCAGTGGATGCTGAGGCGGTCAAAGAGACGCTTCGTGAGGAGTATCGTCGGCGGCTTCGGAGAGTTTGGAAGTCCGAACTTTCCGGAAAGAACAAGGTGGCCGCGACAAACATGTTCGCTGTTCCAGTTCTTCTGTACTCCTTTGGCGTGCTCCAATGGAGGAGGGATGAGCTGAAGCAGTTCGACAGGGATACTCGTAAGCTAATGAACATCCACAGGAGCCTACATCCCCGATCTTCATGTCCATGTTTATACTTCCCGCATGACAGTGGTGGCCGAGGACTACTCAGCCTAGAATCTCTCCATGAGCGCTTGGTCCTCGGCTTGGCCTGTGACGTGATGAACGGCTTGGATCCTCTCTTGGAGTTTGTGCACGATCATGAGCTTCATGGGATTCAGGCCTTTCTCTACAAGGCGGCGGATACCGCAGCTGAGGCTCTCGGGTTGGAGTTTCGTCGTGGCCGAGGTGGTCAGCTGGCTAGTCATTCATTGGCCAGCATGACTAAATCTCGGCGAAGAGCGACCATGAAGAAGGCGGAACAGTCCACCTTACTTCGTCTACACGTTGACAGGCCCATGCATGGCGTGTTCTTTCGTCATGTGGAAGAACAGGGCTTGTCCGTCCAGCTGACTTTCTCATTTTTGAAGTCGGCTGGCTTGATGTCTGAAACCGAGGGCTTCATTTGCGCGTGTCAAGATGGCGTGATAAACACCTTGGTCTATAGGAGCCGTGTTATGGGGTTGCAAGTCCCGGATGTTAGGTGTCGGGCTTGCAAACAGTCCCCGGAAACTCTGATGCATCTTTTGTCGGCTTGTCCGACATATGCAGTGACGAGTTATATCCACCGTCATAACGCGGCTTTGAGAGTGTTGTATTACCATCTGCAGCACTTTTATGGGATAGACCGGACGCCGATTCTGCCTTATGCTCCAGGAGATATTGAGTCCGTTGTCGTGAATGAGAGGTGTAAGATTTACTGGAACTTCTCGTTTGCGACTATCAGGCCCGTCGCTGCGACGAAGCCTGATATCGTCCTCTTCGACTTTGAAGACAAAGTCATCTACGTGATTGAGTTCTCGGCGCCAGCCGAGAGCAATATATCTGCGAAGGAAGAGGAGAAACGGCTCAAATACCAGCTGCTCCTGTTTGAGCTGCGTCAGTTGAACCGCGGGTTTAGGGTCAAGCTGATCGTCCTGATCATTGGCTCTCTTGGCGGCATGAAACAGTCTTTTGTATCTGCGCTTGAGGTGATTCCAGCCTGCAGGCGCAATGCCTTAATACTGGCTGGCCAGATGCAAAAGGCTGTCATTCTTGGGTCCCTTCGACTACTTAGGCATCATGATTCTGGACTGCAGTAGTGCTCACCCTCTGGTTGGAGGGAGCGCTTCTGCAGAGCGATTAGGACTTGTTTGTATCGTTTAGCTTGCTGGGTGGTCTTCGAGGTGAAGTCGGAGCCCTCGAGGGTCATCCAGCAATCTCATTCACGAGGAAAAAAAAAATAATAATAATAATAATAATAATAATGAAATGTAATAATTATAAAACTGAAAAATCAATTATTTAAAATATTAATAGTTTTTTTTTTATTTTATCGGAAAATACGAGACGTCATCTTTTATTGGAAATTTAATCCTCTACAATAAAGGTCTTTTGACATTTTTTGGTATATTTGGTATATTTGGTATATTTGACATATTTGAACATGAAATTAAAAAAAAAGAATTCTTTTATGCATATCCTATCGTGCCCCAAATTCAAAAATCGATTCATGAGGACCTTCCCCACCAACTTCAGAGTTTTTCTGTTGTTTTTTTGGAGATTCGAAGGTGAAAAACAAAGAACATTTATAATTATTTTGAAGTTTTTGAATTCTACCCCACTGTGCTCCCAACTGTAATACGTTAGAGACGCGAGTTGATAATTTTAGAATGCAAATAATTATTGCTAAAAAGCAATACAAGTATGATAGAAGCTCTGACACCCGCCTCTTTGTTTAGATGTCCGCTTTGCCCTTGTCTCCCCTACCCGCAAACCTTCAAAATTATCGGAACGTTTTCCGAAAACTTAGTTGAAAAGGAACCAAGGTGTTATGCTCCGTGGATTATATAAAATCGAATTGCACAGTACGAGCAATGTGTCTGTAAACCTTGACATACTCGTTTTTTTAGCAGAAACGTTCGAAAAGGATAGTTCAGTGAATTTTGAAAATGGAGAGATGTGCAACTGTGAAATTTCTTAACTTTTTTCTTCTACCGAAAAAATTCTGTGACGAATGAACCGCGATCCCTCGAATGTTACCGCATGATTTGCGAAAATCTACGCCCCAAAAATGAATGTAATGAATACCACTCGTGCTTCATAATGAATTCGTTATTTTCTCCAAGCTTCCCACCAAGCTTCTTTCCTATGGAAAGAAGTTTTCAGACAACCGATAATTTTGGAGCACAAATGGCATTACTGCTGAACATACAATAGACATCGGAAAATTCATGGACATTTTATATTCTGAGGAAACTTTGTTTGAAAATTCAGTTGGAACTTTTTAATTGACTTTTTATTGACAAATTTTTCACCGAGAATGTAATACGAGTAGGCGAAATATTCTCTTCTAGTCTAGTCAAATTAGACGCAAAAATGGCCTAACTGGGAAATTATTTCACCGGGATGAAAAAATATCAATTCGATAGATGAAAATGTCCAAAATAACATACCAAAATGATCAAAAATACATCGGTGCAAAAAATATCTAAAAAAATTAAAAATAAACGATTTTTTTGGGGTTGACGACAAAAACATTCGTTGTTTCGACCAAACTCAATGGATTGAAAAAAAAATACACAATTGTAGACGTGAAAATTCCACACAAAAATGATATATGATATCGGAAATTTTGTTAACCCCAATTTGATACTTCCAGCGTCTTCCCCGAGGCTTCGCCCTTTTCGGCGTGCGCACGTTAATGGAGAGAGCGGTATGCACAGATTCAAATCTACATGTACTCAATTATTCAATCAATTGCATAATGATATTGCGATTTTCCGTCTTCAAATCCAATTAATTAATTTGAAAATTCAGAGAAGCACAGAAATGTAGGAGCATAAATTTTTTTGTGTAGAGACCCTTTACTACCAATGTCGATTTGTAATGACATCCTGAAATAATGAAAGGGCATGAATAGGCCACCTTTATAATTATGATTCATATGATAGGACACGGTCAGTTTTTGGGATCGTCGGTGAAATTTTTCGTACAGTTTAAATCTACTGCGCATTGCGCCACTTTGAGACAAGTGCGTGCGCAGTAAGAGGTGGGACTTACGGAATCAGCTGATCATTTTACCAGATATGGGGTTAAAAATACTAAATAATTTATTACGGCAAAACTAGTGAATGTGGACTATTGGTTTTTAACTTAATTCTGTAGAGACTCATTCCCACTATACGTTGGTATTTTTTTTGTCAATAATTGATTGAATTTAATTGAAGCTACATGGATTTTTGGCATTCGCCTAAGAACCCTGATCTTTTTTAATTTTTTTAGATATTTTCTGCACCGATCTATTTTTGATCATTTTGATATGTGATTCAGTACAATTTTATCTATCGAATGGGTATTTTTTCATCCCCGGTGAATTAAAAAAGCACCTCAATGCCAATTTGACTATACTATTCATTTATTTCCATCTGAAGTAACGGACTGGCGATTGTCGCAAGATGATTTCATTTTTCCGCCCCCATACATTGAAAGATGAAATTTGTTTTTATTGGGAAAGATGAAAATAGATAAACGAAAAATTTGAATGCATTAAGATAAGACAAGATAAGATAATGAATTTATTGTTTAAGAATTTAAAGAAAATTTTTACAGTGCAGAGAGACATGTTTATAGCGAATAAGCAGAGACATACTATCAGAGCAGTAAGCGAATTGTGAATTGTGAGTAGTTCTAAGAACACTACCAAAATATCTGTGATCAAGAAATAAATGATGTAAATGCCACGTATGATAAGTGAAGAAGATATGACTAGTATCATAAGGGAAAGGGAGATTAGCTGAGCTCCGAACAAAAAATTTAAGCCAACGTTTCTTCATCAACCGGTGTCTCAGTTGGCTCTTAAAGGAGGAAGGAGATATTACAGTGTGTTCAAGGACGTACAAGTGAATGATCATTGATATGTATGCTAGTGTTAGTCCATACGCAATAGTGCTCACTAAGAGGTCGATGAAATTTGATCATTGGATTTCATGTTTTTGGAGGTGAAGAATCCAATTTTTTTTGTTTTTTTTCCTCTAGTCGCGCAATAATTTGTGATAAACAAATTAGTCCCCATTTTCAGTGAACAAATGATTTTATGCAAAAGCCGGGAGAAATACAGCAAAATGATTCAAATGGAAATTACTCCTCTTTTTCTTACGAATAGAATAACTCATAGAAATCGGCCCAATAGTTCCAGAGATCTGAATTGAAGAGTGAGCGCGAGTGAATAGACTGCGCGGAACCCTGGCGATTGAGGTGCCGCGGAGGAGCCATGTTATTGCATGGCTGTTCCGTGGCTGTTCCCTGGCTGATTTATTTTTTCGCTAAAAAAAAATATTTTTCACGATTCCACGGATTAATAAACCTTCAGGATATTAATGTTTAGCACTTTGACACAATTTGAAACGGAAACCGAATTTAAAAAAGCTTTTTTCGATGAAAAATAAGAATGCAAATAGTTGTTACACACACAGTTACATATCGCTTATCGTGGCCGCCTGCAATTGATACCTACATTACCGACCGCTGGCGCATGAATTGCCGACTGGGATGTCCAGTAGGTAAAATTGTGGGGCTAAAAAATTTAAAGCAGATTTTGTGGCAATGTGAAGGGGTCTTATTTTCTCTTTCGAGAATTTTTCCTTTTTGTTTCAATTTTTGTGCGATTTACGCATACATGGGTGGATAATCGTGGGAGGGTTTTATCGAGCGTTGAGCAGGTGGGGGGGGGGGGGGTTTAGAAAAAAGGGTTTTCATTAAACGAACGGGGGTAAGAAAATAGTCGGAACTAAGGGTCATGAGAGTTATATGGAGGTCATATGAAGGTCAGTATGAGGATCAGATGAGAGTTATATGGAGGTCATTTGAAGGTCAGTATGAGGGTCAGATGAGAGTTATATGGAGGTCATATTGGAGTCATATGAAGGTCAGTATGACGGTCATATGGGGGTCATATGAAGGTCAGTATGACGGCCATATGAGAGTCATATGAGGGTCATATGAGGGTCAGATGAGAGTTATGTGGAGGTCATATGAGGGTCATACGAGAGTCAGTATGAGGGTCAGTGTGAGGGTCATATGTGGGTCATATGAAGGTATGTATGAGGGTCATATGAGAGTTGTATGAATGTCACATGAGGGTCATATGAAGGTCAGTATGACGGCCATATGAGAGTCAGCGTGAGGGTCATATGGGACTCATAGGATGGTCAGTGTGAGGGTCAGTATGAGGGTCAGTATGAGGGTCATTTGGGAGTCATATGAAGGTCATATGAGAGACAGTATGAGGGTCATATGGGGATCATATGAAGGTCAGTATGACAGCCATATGAGAGACAGTATAAGGGTCATATGGGGGTCAGTATGAGGGTCAGTATGAGGGTCATTTGGGAGTCATATGAAGGTCATATGAGAGACAGTATGAGGGTCATATGGGGATCATATGAAGGTCAGTATGACAGCCATATGAGAGACAGTATAAGGGTCATATGGGGGTCAGTATGAGGGTCAGTATGACGGTCAGTATGAGTGTAAGTATGAGAGTCAATATTAGGGTCAGTATGAGTGTCAGTATAAGGGTTCTATGAAAGTCAGTATGGCGGGCATATGAGAGTCAGTATGAGGGTCATATGGGGGTCATAGGAAGGTCAGTTGGAGGATCAGAATGAGGGTCATATGGGAGTTATGTGGAGGTCATATGAGGGTCAGTATGAGGGTCATACGAGAGTCAGTATGAGGGTCATACGAGAGTCAGTATGAGGGTCAAATGAGAGTCAGTATGAGGGTCATATGGGGGTCATATGGAGGTCAGTATGAGGGTCATATGAGAGTTATATGAAGGTCGCATGAAAGTCAGTATGAGGGTCATATGAAGGTTAGTATGACGGCCATATGAGAGTCAGTAGGAGGGTCATATGGAGGTCATATGAGTCATATGAGGGTCATCATGACGGTCATTATGAGGGTCAGTGTGAGGGTCATTATGAGGGTCATTATGAGTGTCAGTATGAGGGTAAATATGAGGGTCAGATGAGAGTTATATGGAGGTTAGTATGAGGGTCAGTTTGAGGGTCAGTATGAATGTCAGTATGAGTCATTATTAGGCTTAGTATAAGTATCAGTATGAGGGTCATATGAGAGTTATATGAAGAGTTATATGAGAGTTATATGACGGCCATGCGAGAGTCAGTATGAGGGCCATATGGGGGTCATATGAGTATCAGTTTAGTGGTCAGTATGAGGGTCAATATGAGGGTCAGATGAGAGTTATATGGAAGTCATATGAGGGTCAGTATCAGGGTCATACGAGAGTCAGTATGAGGGTCATATGAGAGTCAGTATGAGTCAGTATGAGAGTCAGTATGAAGGTCAGTATGAGTGTCAGTTTGAGGGTCAGTATGAGTGTCATTATTAGGGTTAGTATGAAAGTCATATGAGAGTTATATGAAGGTCAGCATGACGGCCTTATGAGAGTCAGTGTGAGGGTCGTATCAGGGTCTTATGAAGGTCATATGGGGCTCTTATGGGGTCATACAGAGCAAGGATATCATAACTTGGTTGCTCTGGTGATATAATAAACTATTCGGCTTCACTGAACTCTGCTTCAGTACCGTCAGTCTCAGTCTTTTCGTCTCAATTTCAGTCTTATAGTCCAGTCAATGAAGTCTGGAAGTGCATGGTTTTGGAAGCCAGCTTGCGTTTTTGCATATAAATCAATTTTTTTACTGTAATCAACATATGAGACCAATCAGGGTGCTCACCCTCCAAGAAGGAGTTGAAAAAATTGAAAATTACCCCCAAAAACATGTTTTTCTAAAATAACTCGAGAAATACTCGAGTTACGATGTAAAAAGTAAAAAACAAATTTGTAGAGCGCAAAATTCTCTACAAAAAAGGTCTTAACGACTTCTTCCCTATTCTGCATCGTTCATCCCCCAGAGCCGTTGGAAAATGTGAGGTGAGAAAAATTTAAACAAAACATCGAAAAAAAAACCTTTTCAATTTTTTCGTCTTGCTAAACGTTCAAAAAGGTTCCAGCTTCAAGTCTAATTTTTTTCACCCCATTGGGAAGCAATTTTCATGTAATTACAACTTAGTAGTAGTAGTAGTAGTAGTAGTATTTTTATTGCATCATTGAAAATATACATTCATAAATGCAGGGTTCCTGCGTGATATACAAAGAATTAATAACATTCCTCAATTGAAAGTTGAATGGAGCGATATAAATTGTGGAGCGCAATGAACGTCCGGATTTAAAGAGTACATCTATGAAATTACATGAAAAAACAGACAGCAGGACTTCCGTTTCCGGTCTGCGAGGATAAAGTTGGTAGTTTTTGGGTGCTTTGGTTATTAAGTTATTTTTAATTATTTTAAGTTGAGTGTATTAAAAAGAAGGTAAGGAGAGGGTTGGGAAAGGTAAGACTGGTGAATGAATGGTGGAGTGGAAAGGATTAGAGTGGAAGTGGGAGTGAATTGAGGTGTGAAACTGACAGTGAGAGTTTGGATGTTAGTTTCGGCGGGAGTGATAGAAAACGGGTTAGAAAAGTCACTCTCAAACAGTTGCATAGATGTACGATGTCATAGATATAAGCCTGTAAATATATATATATATATATATATATATATATATATATATATATATAGACAGACCGACGGTAGTGGCCGTGCGGTTAGAGTGCTATACTCGTATGCCAATGATCCGGGTTCGCTTCCCGGCACCGGCGGTCAAAATTTATAGCGCTCTAATCTCACAGTTTCACTGCCGAGCGGTAGTCCCGTCAAAAGGACGACTGTACCAGGGCAGGTTTTTCCCTCGAATGAGGTTTTCCCTCCCTTCGGCAAATGTGGTACAGGGGGTGGAGGGGGGTGGGAAGGGAACAAATCGTAAAGACCCGAAAGGGTATTCGAGAAGAAAAAAATTTAAAAAAATATAAACAGACAGCAGAAGAACCAAGAGGCAAAAATATTTGAGCGCTGATTACCGATGTAATCATCGGTAATCAGCGCTCAAAACAGCAGCAGTTACAAAATTATACAGTAATGGATCTAGATTCGAAGAGACAAGCAAGAAATAAATATAAATCTTTTATACAACGCAAATCTGAAGAGTGCAGCAAGGCTATAAGGTTGTCATCAGGGGTAGCATCAGGATGAATCCAAGGCAGGAGATAATGCTCTCGCATAGTAGCGTAGGCAGGGCATCTCAGCAAGAGATGCGCAAACGATTCTGGCTCACCAAATCGACAGCGAGGGCAGATCTCTGAAAAATCTACTAGAAACAGTTTATTTTTAATAATGAAACGTTTCGAGTAAATTGTAGCAAGTCGCACTTGGAGCTCGGCATGTATCAGATGAATAGGACATCTTTCCGGGAAGAAAGAGTGGAAATTGTCAGTCAGAGCTCTAGGGAGAGATAACTGGTGTACTCCGGTATTCTTCTTCCAGGCAGATGAGAGGTAATCGGTCAGAATTCATCTTCAGCATCCTGATGATCCAGGAAAGACTAGCTTTGACTAGGAAAACGTCTACATGAGAAAGACCGAGTTCCAGGCGAACTGTGCAATTTGGGGAGCTTCTTGGCAGATGGAATAACCTTTTAAAAGACGATAGTTGTGTTGCCTGTAATTGATGACTGTAGCGGTGTGCAAACAAATGAGCATCGTACATTAGGACTGAGGCCGCTAGGCTGTTATAAAGACGAAGCGTGCTACTCCAAGAGTCAGCTTTGGCCGATGACAGAACTGAGAAAACCGTACCCATTGCAATTTGGCTTTTCTACCACTCTCTTTGACAGGTAGAGCACCCAGGCCTGAACTGGAAAATACGATACCAAGATAGGTATATGATTCAACTACCTCAATTGCTTGATTGTTGAACTTGAGGTTCTGGATCGATGAAGGAATAGGAAACGCCTTTTCTAAACACAACAATCTTAGTTTTCTGTGTGTTAACTGTCAGACCTTTACTAACACAGTATTCTTCCATGGTTTTAACTTTCCTCTTCAGATCTATGGGTGAGTGACTGAGAATCACTAAATCATCTGCATAGAGCAACATCTGGAGATCGAACTGAGCATTTAGATCGGTGCCTCTGTGTCCACGAGAGCGAAAGAATCGGACGATATCCCCAAGGTACAGGATAAACAGCAAGGGGCTGAGAATCTCGCCCTGGAGAACACCCTCGCTGACGCTGACACTTTCTGACGAACCCTCACGGGTTCTTACTTGAAGAGTAGCTTGGGAATAGAAATTCACCAGTATACGAAGAAGCTTCGGACTGAGCCCAGCATAGAACAAGAAGACCAGAGCTTATGGTGTGGTATAGAGTCAAATGCTCTTTTAAAATCTACAAAAAGAGCGTAGACTTTGCCACCTTTTTGCCTGAGACGTAAATGGATTGTCGACTGCAGAACAAAAATGTTGTCCGCGGTACCTCTGCCTTTTACAAAGCCAGCTTCTTCCTCAGGGATAAGCTTAGATGACATTGCCCAAGAATAAATGCGGTCCTGGAGTATCGGAGTAAACAATTTTACACAGGAATCAACGAGTGCTATGCCTCGAAAGTTTGCTGGATCAGTTGTCGGGCCTTTCTTGTGCAACATGAATAGTATGATTTTCCAGGCTGGGGTCACCAACACTATAGAAGGTTAGGTTATCGCAGAATATTGCAGGATAAATTCGCTTGAGGAAGCTAGACCACTCAACAATGGTGATTGAATCGGTCAACGCACTCCAGGGCTTGCATTTCCTCACTGTTTCCCAAAATTCCTTGGAGTTGCAGATGTTAGCGAACTTCTCGGTGAGTTCAGCAAAATACAGCGCTTTCTTCTTCCATTTGAGGGCTTCGTATTCTCTATCCAGTTGCAGATACACTTGTTTCTCGTCAGGAGCATGTTTTGCTTTCCTCATTGCACGTAGGGCTCGCAGAAGTGAATTTTTTACACTGATGCATTCAAAATCAAATCAAGGTTTATGAGGACGTGTGGAGAATGAACGAGAGATAAGCATAACTGATCTGTTAGCTGCGGTAGAGATTACGTTCAGTAAGTTTGTGGCAATAGTCTCGATGTCTGCAGTTGCAAAATTTGTAAAAATCTCTGGTGCAAGTCGTAACATGTCAGCGTAGGTGACCTTACTGGAATGTTTCCACCTCATCAAGGGCTGAGCAGAGACAGTTCCATTTGGCGGAGTAACTTGATTGTGAGTGAGGAGTTCCAGAGTAGAGGGTAATGGTCAGAGCCAAATTTATCCTCTCCCACCATTAATTCCTTCACAAGGTCAGCCTTCGGAGCATTGACAAACACCAGATCAATTGTTGAGAAGTTGTCTATTCTCTTGCAGGTGAATCTAGCAGGTGAATCGCCAGAGGTGCGACCGTTAAGAAGAATAAACCCATTGGAATTCATGAAGTCTATGATCATGCAGCCACGAGAGTCGATTGCGCTATCCTGCATCTCTCTGTATTTATACAGGGCTGAGAGTTCCAGAGCTTCAGTTGGAGCTGTGTTGAGTGAGCCAACGTGCGCGTTGAAGTCTTCCCCCAAAATTATACAATCATCCGGATAGTTTTTCACAATATCGTCCAGAAGAAGCTGAAAATCGGCCATGATTGAGATAAAATTTTTGACCAGGGAAAGGCGGGAGATTATCCACCATCTAGAAGTGTACAATGTCGAGGGATTGAGAATCGGTGAAATAGCACTGAGGAGTCCCCACTACCCCGACCTCTGGATCCCTCCCTGGATGCGAAGACATCTGTTAAATTTAGTGATTTCAGGCAATTTGGAAACGGTGTCGGGGTATCGGGTAGACACCAGGTTTCCAAGACATAGCAGGCATCAATCTCCAGGAGTTTTTGATGATTGTGTACGTTTTTTAGGCCTTGGGCATTTCAGAATAAAATACTACAGGTTAGGAGTTTTTTGAGTTGTCAGCGGTCCTATTGGCGGAAGCACTGGCTGAACGGGGTGGTCTCTCTAGAAAAGCACCTTTAGAGCGATTCCAATGTGGCCACTTAACGTCCAGATAATATTTGTTATAACCTATTTTCACCATATGATTATCTTTCTTGAGGGCAGCAGCTTCCGACCGGGCTTTGTTGTAAATCTCCTGTTGCTCTTTAGTTAAATCGGGGTTGATAAAAATCTCTGTGTCTCTCAATTAGCGCTTGGAGCTCATTACTGTTTGCTTCAAATCCCACGAGCGAAATGTAACTTTTACAGGTCTTTGAGGACCCGAGCCAATTTTTCTAGCTCCTGATATTGCATCCTCGATCTGGAAGTAGGAGAAGAGAAAGCTCTGAACGTCCCCAAGAAGATCAGAGGAAGTTCTAGAGAGACACTTTATGATAACATTATT
The DNA here is from genome assembly GCF_001412515.2 of Diachasma alloeum. Taxonomy (NCBI): domain Eukaryota; kingdom Metazoa; phylum Arthropoda; class Insecta; order Hymenoptera; family Braconidae; genus Diachasma; species Diachasma alloeum. The sequence goes on from NW_021680749.1 coordinate 89,862, forward strand.
CTTCCTCAATTCTTTTTCTTGGCTTTCAAGTTTCCATAGGAGGGAGTTCAGCTGATCCGGCCGGATCACTTGGCACCTGTCTACTTTAGCTTCGAGAGCTATAATTCTCGGTAAAACTTGAGCATTAGTTACAGCAGTAACCTCAGCAGTGACTTGCTCAGTGATCTTCTTTGACAGTGCGGTATATTTATTATCTAATTCCTTTTTAAACTGAGAGAGTCGAGCATTGGTTTTGTTTGTCTCTGCTTGAAATTCTTTCCTAAGTTTATCGAATTCTATCTGATTTGCTTTCTGGAAGTTAGTTAATTTCGACTCGATGGTTTGATGATTTTGGTTCATTTGTACTGTCAGTTCCGACAGTTGTTTTGAAATCAGCAGAAACTATGCAGAAGGTGAGGTAGTACCTGCCATATCTGGTGGGGAAGGGACAGGAGGATCACGACGACCAGGGAGTAAGGGAGATGGGGTGCATGGGAGCAAAAAGGAAGAAGGAGGAGACTGGGAGGAGGACCAGGTACTTGGGGATAAAAATAATTCGCGGTTGGGCTTTTTGGAATCGACTGGAACTTCGTCAAAGGAATACTCAAAAACTTCACGATCTCTTTTTCGCTTGAGAATATCTGTAATGCAACCGTCTGAATGACTTCTGTTACGACCGAGAGCAACAGCACTCGGTGGTCTACCTGGCTTTTTCCGCTTGGAGCTCTGTAGAGTTGATTTTGGCAGTGAACCGAAGAAGGACTCAGGGGTGGCGAAGTAACTGGAGCTTGTGGGAGTAGAAATTGACGTTGAATTATCGACAGGAGTAAATTGTGAAGATGATTCTAGAAGAGGATCGAAGTCCAACGTAGTAACGCGAGATGGCAGTGCTGGCGGGTCCGAGTTCGCTGGCTATTGGTAAGAACGAAGTTCTACCGGTTCTGGGGAGTCCTCACGGTCCATAAGATATGAGAATGACTCCAAAAGATTTTGTAGGTTAGAAAGAAACTTCAGGATGTTTATCAAGAAAAATAAAACTTTGTCACCTTGAGCGATGTTGATTAATTAATAAAAAAAAAGCCGGCAATACCACGCTTCAGAAGACAACTTTGCACTACAACAAGTGTGCAAAAAAACTATGAAATTTATGAAATTTTAACGCAGCGACAGACCCCACATGTAGCGGGGAAATAGCCCAGAACAGAACCCCATGTAATTACAACTTAACATTGAGTATAACTTTATTGTTAATTGATGTCTTTTTTTTCATAATTTTTATTATAATTTTCCCGACAGTTTTTGTAGGAAATATTTTCTTCTATTTTCGACAGGTATTAAGTTGAACGCGATTTTTTATTTCTACCCCTCCAGGTAGATTCTGACTGAGTACCCTTGGTGCGGGAGAGAACACAATGAGTACATGTCGGCGGCGCTCGCACGTACACCAGCCTCTCTCCGACTCAATACATCACCGTATAGTCGGAGTATCAGAAATGAGCGTGCGACAAATTTTTGTATTTTCCCGAAAATTTCTGCCAAAAGGTCGCATAATGACCTCTCCACGGGAGAGTGAATCTCCACGTTTCAGATGATTCTGAATCATCTAAGCATAACTTTTGGGGACATTTTTTTTCATTTTTTCAAGGGGGATTTTCAAATTTTTTCCAAATTTGGGCCAAAAGGTCTGATAATGATCTCTCCAGGGGAGAGTGAATCTCCACGTTTCAGGTGATTCTGAATCATCTGAGCAGAACTTTTGGGGATATTTTTCTTTTCATTTTTTCACGGGAGATTTTCAAATTTTTTCCGAATTTGAGCCGAAAGGTCACATAATGACTTCTTCAGGGGAAAGTGATTCTCCACGTTTCAGATGATTTTGAATCATCTGAGCATAACTTTTGGGGACATATTTTTTCTTCATTTTTTCAAGGGAGATTTTCAAATTGTTTCCGAATTTGAGCCAAGAGGTCGCATAATGACTTCTCCAGGGGAGAGTGAATCTCTACGTTTCAGGTGATTCTGAATCATCCAAGTATAACTTTTGGGGACCTTTTTTTTCTTTTTCAATGGGGATTTTCTAATTTTTTCAAAATTTCGGCCAAAGGGTCGTATAATGACCTCGCCGGAGAAGATTGAATCTATACTTTGGAGATGATTCTTAATTATCTGAACATAATTTTTGGGGGCATTATTTTTTTATGAAAGCAAACAAATATAGAAAAATTGAATGAAATTAATCAATTCTAATGTTTTCATATAAAATTAATAAGGAAATTGAAGTAGATTGATAAATTTATGGGGTATAAATTTTCGTAATTATATACCAAATCGATATAACGACTAAATTCCATAAAATTTCTTGAAAAATGAATGGCCAGCCTCACTCCGACTCAATGCGCTTACGCATGATGTCACGTTGTAGCCGGATAAAGCGTCACAACGTGGAAAAGAAGAGTGAACAGTGAAAACATTTTGGAGCTGAATGCGTACATTCTCTGTTTAACACATGTGAAAATGATTTTCAGGTATGTTGTAAATGTGCAAGGAGTAAATGCAACACGGCTGTGTGTGTCTGCAAAAAAGCTGGGCTAAATTGCAGTAAAATGTGCAAATACTGCACTGATGATGATAATTGTCTGAATCAACCTGTCACAAACTCAGATGAACCGGCAGAGGAGGAGGCTGATGTTGAAAGTGACGCAGATGAAGAAATTCGGCCTGTTCGGAGGAAAAATATCTGTTACATCGTAACACCTGCGAAGGTTTGAGGCCGCGTTCACATGCTGGCGACAAGCGGCGGCAGCACCTTACGGGCGCCGCTGTCGCTGGTATATGCCCGCGCCGACGGTTCTGGGTAGGCGGCAAATGGTGGCAGCACCTGACAAGCACCTCTCGCTCGACGGGGTGTACGCACGCCGACGGACGCTATGGCGTCAGTTAGTAAAAACCGACACTGAAGCGTGCATCGAGATCTAACAAAAATCACACTTTTATCGAGTCATTTTGACTTGAAACCAAACGAGCCCAACGGGTTCAACAAATTAAACCAACTAACAATGAACTAGTGCACTAGTGAAACGAAATTCATTCGCAAGTGGCATGAATTAACGATCGAACGAACGATTAACCAACGGCACGAAATCAAATGATTTCGTGTCTCCACGTGGCACAGAAGCCACGCTTCCAAGGACGTAATTAACGATTGCGCCAACCAACCCCCAAATTAACCTGCGTTACTAAAGTTTTAGTGTAAGTTAAATGTTTATATGTGTGGACACGTGCTAGCCGTTGTCATAAACAATTGAAATAACGAACAAATACATTGTGTTGTATGTATGTGTATGTGTGAATTATCGTGTGTCACCGCCATTCGCAGTGAACCCTCCAAACTTATTGTATTGATAATAAATCTGGGTTTTTTATGCCGAAAGGCTTTTTCCCATAAAATTGTGTTTCCTTTTTTTTATAATTTAATGCAGCTATCATACCACCTAGGGTGTGATAGCCTTCAACGTCAATTCAATATCTACAGATATGATTCAGATGATGAAGAGGAAGAAGAAAACGAAGAAGGAAGAGGCGAAAGTGACGATGATGATGAGTTCGAACTGGTCGATTTTGATTATTATGGATATCCATAATGAAAAATGCAATTAGTAAATTCTCTCTTCGCATTCACGCACTCTCCGCCCTTCTCTTGTACTCCTTCAGTGATGTCAAAAATGATATTTTTTACGAGATTAACTACAGTTTATCTCTTATATTTTGTATGGTGGAAATGAAAAAAAAATGTCCCCAAAGTTAGGCTCAGATGATTCCAAATCATCTACAACGTGGAGGTCATTATCAGACCTTTTGGCTCAAATTTGGAAAAAATTTGAAAATCCGCCTTGAAAAAATGAAAAAAAAAATTTCCCCATAAGTTATGTTAGAGTCCCGAGCGGTTGGGTTCGGTAATTTGGAAGATTAAGACACTCGCGAACGAATACTATAATAATATTCTTTATTTAATTTCTTACTTTTAAAATACCATTCAAGTGTTCAGACTGATACGGAAGGTATCAGGTGAACCGCGATGAGAATCGAGTTACTGGCCCCGAGACAATGGTCTCTCGAGTATTTATTTGATCGAGAGCCCATGACGTCGTGGTCATTACCTCATATCTGCATGGTGTAATGATAACACCATACGAATGAGCCCAGTCGAAACTGCTGATGCGAGTTCCACTGGCTTACTTTTAATTGCGAATATACGTAATACATGATTGCACGTATATTCCCAATTGTTTAATAATTACTTAATATTATATTTGGATTTCACAATGTGTGTCACTTATATTGGCATATTGTGAAATAAGTTGGATAATTATGCTCCACTTTGGGGCATAACAGTTATGCTCAGATGATTCAGAATTACCTGAAACGTGGAGATTCACTCTCCCCTGGAGAGGTTGTAATCAGACCTTTTGGCCCAAATTTGGAAAAAAATTGAAAATCTCCCTTGAAAAAATATTTAAAAAATGTCCCCAAAAGTTATGCTCTGATGATTCAGAATCACCTGAAACGTGGAGATTCACTCTCCTCTGGAGAGGTCATTATCAGACCCTTTGGCCCAAATTTGGAAAAAATTTGAAAATCCCCCTTGAAAACATGAAAAAAAAAATGTCCCCAAAAGTTATGCTCAGATGATTCAGAATCACCTGAAACGTGTAGATTCACTCTCCCCTGGAGAGGTCATTATCAGATGTTTTGGCCCAAATTCGGAAAAAATTTGAAAATCCCCCTTGAAAAAATGAAAAAAAACTGTCCCCAAAAGTTATGCTCAAATGATTCAGAATCATTTGAAACGTGGAGATTCACTTTCCCTTGGAGAGGTCATTATACGACCTTTTGGCACAAATTTTCAGGAAAATACAAAAATTTGTCGCACGCTCATTTCTAACACTCTGACTATACGGTGACGACACGCGCCAGCGTATTGAGTCGGAGAGAGGCTGGTGTGCGTGCGAGCGGCGCCGACATATACTCATTGTGTTCTCTCTCGCACCAAGGGTTCTCAGTCAGAACCTACCTGCAGGAGTAGAAATAGAAAATCGCGTTCAACTTAATACCTGTCGGAGATAGAGGAAAATATTTTCTACAAAAACTGTCGGGAAAATTATAATAAAAATGACGAAAAAAAAAACACCATTTAACAAAAAAGTTATATTCAATTTTAAGTTGTAATTACACGAAAATTGCTTCCCAATGGGGTGAAAAAAATTACACTTGAAGCTGGAACCTTTTTGAACGTTCAGCAAGACGAAAAAATTGAAAAAAAAAATTTTTTCGATGTTTTTTTTTAATTTTTCTCAGCCCACATTTTCCAACGGCTCTGGGGGATGAACGATGCAGAATACGGAAGAAGTCGTCAATACCTTTTTTGTAGGGAATTTTGCGCTCTACAACTTTATTTTTCACCTTTTACATCGTAACTCGAGTATTTCTCGAGTTATTTTAGAAAAACATGTTTTTGGGGGTAATTTTCAATTTTTTCCACCCCTTCTTGGAGGGTGAGCACCCTGATTGGTTTCATATGTTGATTACAATAAAAAAACTGATTTATATACAAAAACGCAAGCTGGCTTCTAAAACCATGCACTTCCAGACTTCATTCACTGGACTACAAGACTGAAACTGAAACGAAAAGACTGAGACTGACGGTACTGAAGCAGAGTTCAGTGAAGCTGAATAGTTTATTATATCACCAGAGCAACCAAGTTATGATATCCTTGCGCTGTATGACCCCATAAGAACCCCATATGACCTTCATAAGACTCTCATATGGCCGTCATGCTGACCTTCATATAACTCTCATATGTCCCTCATACTGATGCTCATACTAACCCTAATAATGACACTCACACTGACCCTCAAACTGACTCATACTGACCTTCATACTGACCCTCATACTGACTCATACTGACTCTCATATGACCCTCATACTGACTCTCGTATGACCCTGATACTGACCCTCCTATGACCTCCATATAACTCTTATCTGACCCTCCCATTGAGCCTCATACTGACCCCTAAACTGATCTCCATATGACCCCCATATGGCCCTCATACTGACTCTCACATGGCCGTCATATAACTCTCATATAACTCTCATATGACCCTCATACTGACTCTCGTATGACCCTGATACTGACCCTCCTATGACCTCCATATAACTCTTATCTGACCCTCCCATTGAGCCTCATACTGACCCCTAAACTGATCTCCATATGACCCCCATATGGCCCTCATACTGACTCTCACATGGCCGTCATATAACTCTCATATAACTCTCATATGACCCTCATACTGATTTTCATATGACCCCCATATGACCCGCATACTGACCCTGATATGACTTCCATATGATTCTCACCCGACCCTCATACTAACCTTCATATGACCTCCCTATAACTCTCATCTGACCCACATACCTCCTCACCTCATACCTGATCTGACCTCCATATAACTCTCATCTGACCCTCATATTGGCCCTCATACTGACACCTATACTGACCCTCATAATGACCCTCACACTGACCCTCATAATGACCGTCATGATGACCCTCATATGACTCATATGACCCCATTTGACCCTCATACTAACTCTCATGTGGCCGTCATACTGACCTTCATATTACCCTCATACTGACCCTCATGCGACCTTTATATAACTCTCATATGAACCTTATACTGACCTTCATATGACCACCACATGACCCCTATATGACCCTCATACTGACCCTTATACTGACCCTCATAATGACCCTCAAACTGACCTTCCTATGACCCCCATACGACTCTCATACTGTCTCCCATATGGCTGTCATACTGACCTTCATATGATCCCCATATGACCCTCACACTGATCCTCATACTGATTCTCGTATGACCTTCATATGATCTCCACATAACTCTCATCTGACCCTCATATGACCTCCATATAACTCTCATATGACCCTCATAGTGACCCTCAAACTGACCTTCCTATGACCTTCATATGACCTTCATACTGACTCTCATATGGCCGTCATACTGCCTTCACATGACCCTCATGTGACCTTCATATAACTCTCATATGACCCTCATACTGACACTCATACTGACTCTCATATGACCCTCATATGAATCTCATATGACCCCCATATGACCCTCATACTGACTCTCATATGGCCGTCATTCTGACCTTCATATGACCTTCATATGACCGTCATACTGACCTTCATATGACTCTCATATGACCTCCATATAACTCTCATCTGACCCTCATATAGACCCTCATACTGACCCTAATATTGAGCCTCATACTGACACTTATGCTGACCTTCATACTGACCCTCATAATGACCCTCAAACTGACCTCTCTATGAGCCCCATATGACCCTCATACTGACCTTCATATGACCTCCATATAACTCTCATGACCCTTAGTTCCGACTATTTTCTTACCCCCGTTCGTTTAATGAAAACCCTTTTTTCTACACCCCCCCCCCCTCTTCTCAACGCCCGATAAAACCCTCCCACGATTATCCATCCATGTATGCGTAAATCGCACAAAAATTGATACAAAAAGGAAAAATTCTCGAAAAATAAAATAAAACCCCTTTTCGTGAGAAGACCCGGTAAACCGCGATTCTAACCTCGCTTCGCTCGGTTTGATCGCGGTTTACGGGCCTTCTGACGAAAAATTGAATTCATCACACGGTCCAAAAGTATTTTCTGACGAATGTGATTATACATAGCGAGTGTGATTATACATATACAAAGCCACATTCGTCAGAAAATACTTTGTGGACCTTGCGATGAAAATAACTATCACATTACCACAAAATCAACTTTAAATTTTTTAGCGCCACAATTTTACCTACATGGACATCCCAGTCGGCAATTGATGCGCCAGCGGTCGGTAATGTAGGTATCAATTGTAAGCGGCCATGATAAGCGATGTGTAACTTTGTGTGTAACAACTATTTGCATTCTTATTTTTCATCGAAAAAAGCTTTTTTACATTCGGTTTCCGTTTCAAATTGTGTCAAAGTTCTAAACATCAATCTCCTGAAGGTGTATTAATCCGTGGAAACCTGAAAAATAATTTTTTTAGCGAAAAAATGGATGAGCCAGGGAACAGCCACGGAACAGCCATGCAATAACATGGCTCCTCAATCGCCAGGGAAGACAGGTTAGTATGGGGGCGGATCATAGGATCTCATTGGATCTCATAGGATCCACTGTCTTGATCTTATGAGGGAGAAATTGAATCCAGAATTATTTGGGTTTCATAATGTCGATGGCATTTTCTAGCCCAGTTGAGTACCTGACCTGATTCCTCCATCATTTGAACTAATTCCTCCTTGCACATGTAGAGCATGCTCACGTAATCCTTGTACTTGCCGAGCTGACCAGGTGTCTGGTATTTCCCATTGTAACTGCTCCTTGTCTCAACAATGCCCAAACCCTATGAATAAAGGTGTACTATGAATTTATAAATTTTCATATAATTAACTCGTTGTTTTATTCTCATGGATATCTTTAACTTCAACGAAAAGTGGGCTTCCGTTCATCTGGTAATAAGAATTGTATATTATCATCATAAGTTGCCGGCGACATTTTTACATCGTCCTCCCGGAGCACACAACGTATTTAGTCCCTTAACCGCAATAAAAAGTAATGTAGGAGAAAAACTAGAGATAATCAGTATATTATGGATACTATTTCTCTCTGCAGTTATCCAGTGTAATACATCATGCAAAAACAAACGATATTCGTTTAGATACTTTCACCCGTGCCCATACTGATCGCCCCATCTTTTGCGTAGTCTATCCACCCGCGCTCACTCTTCAACTCATATCTCGGAAACTATTTGACCAATTTCGATGAGTCAAAAATCATTTTATTCGTGAGAAAAAGGGTATTTCTCCCGGTTTTTGCGGAAAAACATTTGTTCACTGAAAATGGGGACTAGTTTGTTTATAATAAATTATTGCCCGACTGGAGACAAAAATAATCAAAACAAGCAGGGTACCGAGCCTATTCGACAGAAGTTATTTGGCTGTTACTTTATGCGTTATTACCTTTTTTTTTATTGCTACCAATTCCATTGGTAGTAGGCTTTCGAATAGATTTGTAACAGTACCATTTTTGAATAAGCAGGGAGATATTTAACTTTTTGATAAAATAGATTTATAACAAGCAGGGAAATATTTAGCGTTTGATGAAATAAATTTATAAAACAAGTAGTATAACTTTGATTTTCGGGATTAAAACCTGAAATAAATTCTAAACCGAAGTTAATATGAATAGAACATCATAAAACTTCGTGTCCGTCAAATGCCGTTTTACAGGCAGTGTGAAGAAAAATTAGCTTCATCACTCGTCCGAAAAGTTTATTCTGGCCTTATGACGAAAATAACTATTTTTGACTCGTAGGTGATATTGTGCTCGCCTTCGGCGAGCATAACCTCACTTACTCACGAAGAAACCACTTCACGCACTAGTATCGAAAACTACTATTATAAAATTTTCAAAATGGACTCAATCGGTTGCATAGTTTTCAAGATATTCCATATGAAAGATTTTCAGAAAAAAGTCGAATATTTGGAAACTACTGATGGATTTTCAATCGGAAGCGTTGTTATCGTAAAACGAAGATTCTTTCCAAGTTTCGAGTGGATATCTCGATTTCTGCACAAATTAGAGTGATTACAAGCATTTTTATGAAAAAAACCGAAAAACCCGAATATCTTGTGAACTTTCATGAGCGGGTATGCATGTTTCGATCGATCTAGGTACTAGACATCAAGACAAATACTTTGAAGGACAAACAGGAAGTGAACAAAGTCAGGAAATAACAATGAAACAATGAAAAAATTAGAGTGATTACAAAGATTTTTATGGAAAAACCGGAAAATCTCTTGAACTTTCATGAGTGGGTATACATGTTTTGATTGATGTAGATAAAAGACATTAAAGGGTATATTTTGAAGAAAAAAAAGTGAAATCGGTTGCGTAGTTTTTACGCTATTGCACATAGAAGATTATCAGAAAAAGTGGAAAATCTCGGGAGCTACTTGTGCGATTGAGCCCATTGTTATGTCCGGAGAAAGATTTTAGCGTCGAATGGACATGTTTTAATTGTCACATTAAAATCAAAGATAAAATTATTAGTTTTTCTAATTATTGGACGACGCAAAGTTTTATACTCTTACCTTTTTCTAAAATATAAAGGAAAAGGGTTTGATTTAGGGATAGGGCTTGAGTTGAGACTAATTTCTAATCAAGAAATTTGGAGTTGTAATGGGAATCAAATTTGAATTTAAATATATTTTGTATAACTATTTGGTTTATAAAAACATAAGCGTGATTTTACAGAAATCTATGTAGCTAAAATTGCTATCCCTGGAATGATCTGAAGGATTAAAATTTGGGTTTCCAAATTTCGTTACTCACAATTCGGTCTGTTATTTATAAATTATTCGATGGGTTTGTAGATCCCTGGGCAAATCCGTAATTTCCTCACCAGCAATTAGTCGCGCTAAAGGCTATTATGGATACTTTCACGGAAACACTTTCTTCAACTCGTTGATATTTTAATGAATTTTGACAGTTGAATTTTAAGATTTTAAGAGTTTGTTTGAGACTCTTTACAACGCGTCACAATAAACGAATTCCTTATTGGTAAGAAAAGTTACCACTCTCGATTAAAGAAATTTTATTCCCGGATAATTTCAATTGTTCGTAACTTACTATTAATTCAGTACTATCCCGCGTAATCGAAGGAAGGATTGAAAAACCGAACCGATTAAATGAACTATTTCCACCAGAATTGTTACCGCTCCGTCACTGCTTCAAGACTGACTATTTTTGATTTTTCTGACATTTTTATATGAATTTTGGGGTCACTTGTCACGTGGGCTCCAACGAGTTCATTTTTAATTGGTGGAAAATGTCGTATGACTTTTCCCACTCTTTTGATTTTTATAGGGAAGTAGTTCATTCGGTTTTTGGGGTTTCAATTAATCGGTTTTCAATCGTTCTTTCGCGTGTGAATCTTAGTATTGGGTAATTGGGGCATGCTGAGTGTACCATTTCATCACTTTTGAACTCGATTCCAATGTCTTTGGAATTTTTAATCGAGTTCAAGTGATGAAATGCACTCAATTTAGTTTACAATTATTGGTTTGGTTCTTAATGATTTTACATAAAATTATTCTAGCCTTAAAATTTCTAGCATAAAATTTTGGACATTACACCATTTTCAACAGAAAGCATTATTATCATGGAAGGAAAATTTTGTCCAAATTTCAAGTCGATATCTCGATTCTTACACAAGCTAGAGTGCTTACAAGGATTTTTATGGAAAAACAGAAAAACGGAAATATCTCGAAATCTTTGTATGAGCGGGTATATATGTTTTGATTGATTTTAATAGAAAGCATCGAAATGAATATTTCAAAAAAAAGAAAAAATGAAATCGGTCCACTAACTTCGAAGATATTCGCGAAAAATTATTTAAAAATGAGCAGCTTTTTCTCAAAAACTATTGGATCGATCGGGCTGAAATTTTGCACGGAGTTAGTCTTTATTAAGGCGTATAATCTGATAGAATTTCAGATTTTTTGGAAAAATTTTAGCCACTTAATTAGTAAATTTTCAAAAAATTGACCGTCGAGAAGGAGGCGCTGGACAGGGACACACACACATGGTCACCAAACTTCGTATTTTTACGTTTCAGACCATTCTACATCATTTCCAATCAAAATTAGAGAATGTGAAAGTTGGACGATTACAATGCTTCCATTCGGAAGCAAAATTTGGATTTTTCACCCCCAAAACCATAGGAGGGGGGTATTGCGTATGGACTAGGAGGGTTTCATATACGGGAGGATTTTATGGAACGGTGGTTTTTTCAATGGGGAGAGGGTTTTATCTAAGGGGATTACATTAGGTACAGAAAATGATATAAAAGGGCGGATTTATATGGGCAGTTATATATATAAAGAGGGGTTATACAACGCGATAGGTTTTGTAAGAGGAGGATTTGGTGAAAGGCGGGGGGGATTGATGATGAGAAAGCTTTTGTTTCGGGAGGTCTTTAAGGGCAGGGGGGATCCCTAGAGACAGATGAACTCCTTATATTTTCTGATCCTTATTTTTTAACCCTCATATATTGTCTGACCTTCATTTTCTGTGTCCCTTATTTTTTCTAACATTTTATTTATCGCAGATATGAGTGATATGAATGAGATACATGTTCGGATATATATAATTCCTATTTGGGAGGGGGCGGGCTAAAACGAGTCGAGACGTGGACTAAAATCAAGGGAAAAAAAACATAAAGGTAAGAAAGTATAAGGGTCAGAAATATACGAGTCAAAAAAAATAATGGTCAGAAAATACAAGAATTTCGAGTTTGGTCTCATTTCCCCTATATGATACTCACGACCTATATATGAACCTTCTATATGTAAAAGCCTCCATATCTGAATCATTCTGTGTGATGCCCTTTATATATGTCCCGATTCCATACATAACCCCCCCATACATGAGCCTAAGTCCTTCCTCATATGGGACATTCCATGTCAACTCAGCCGCCCTGAATTTTTTTGGTTCTCAGAATCCTGAATTGACATGCTCACAGTCAGGTACTACGTAAATACATGCTTTCCGTAAATTTTTGTTCCTTCAACATCAATTGTTTGTCTACAACATGTGTCAAAATCTCAAATTTTTGACAAATCATATCTCGCCAACTAATTGACGAATTGTAATGAATAAAAAACGATTTTTTTCGTTTTTTCATCTCCTATTAGTAATGACCCTTTTTCAGAGGTTTTAATTTTTCAAATTCCACTGTTACACAGGGGCCAGTCGAAAATCAATTGATTCTCTTTTTTCTTGATAAATAATAATAATTCGGAGATTAAACGAGTCGGACGAAGGCGGGCGAAGTTTGATCGAAATTATATGAAGAGTCTCATTCGAAGATGATAATAGTATTATAATAATGTTGTCATACTTGTCACGCTCACATCACAAAGAATTCAACGCAGAATTCTAATTTTTTTCCACCACATAAGTCACGCTACGCCATCCAATCCTAGCCAACTTCATATTGTTTTGTGTATTATTGTATGAATTATCACACAGTATTATGAAGATGATAACGTGGCCAGATTTTTTGGGAAATGCAGGGTGGGAGATTATCATCTTCGAACGAGACTCTTCATATAATTTCGATCAAACTTCGTCCGCCTTCGGCGGGCTCGTTTGATCTCCCAATTATATTACGAGGCTCGTTCTCGATGATAATAATATTATAATAATGTAGTTTTTTTAGAGGGTGTGATAATGCTTTTTGACTAACATAGGCCTTCTGTTATCTAACAGTGATATTTTTATTTATTAAGAATGACAATACAAAAAATAGCGTTATGCGAATGAAAAATACAAAGAACAAATGTCGTTATATGACTATTGACCAGAGGAAGCTATGAGAACATATTTAGTCTAGAATTGCACGCGCAAATTCCTCATTAGGTGCTTCAATGGGTCGATTATAGAATCGATAGAACGTTTGGGATCCTTAAGACCAACCAGCCAATTTCTTGATTGTCACAATGTCTACACCCCTCTTGTGAGCAGCGGACACCGCTGCGCGTCTGATACTGTAAGCTGTAAATCTATTTGTGTCGAATCCAGCTTTTTTCAAAAGACATTTGGTCCAGTGTTCAATCATCTGTGACGAAGCCCTACCAAATGGTTTCATGGGCCTAATGAATAAAAATTTCGAGTTTTTTCCTCGTAATTCTTTGGTAATATTCCAATATTCTAATAATAAAGAATACATAAGTTGGGTTTCTCTCTGTAGAAAGGTAACATTAATTCTGGTTGATACGCACCAGGGCTCGAAGTTTTGATTGGATCAGTTATTTTTATACTCAACCCATTCGAACTGATTGAAATTTTATATTAATTAAAGCTAATGTTTGTAACCTTTGGGCTGTTGTAAGAGCTAAAAGCGTTGCTACTTTTTTTGCAGCTTCTTTCAATTTCAAATCTTTCAAGGGCGCCAGATCCTCCAGGTAATTTAGCACTGGGCTGACATCCCAAGTTGTTGTATACTTGGGTTTGGTAGGTTTCTTCTTAAAAATACCTTTAAAAAATCGTGAAATTAGTGCATCCTCATTGACATTATTAATTGAAATTAAAGAGATTGCAGAGCGAATAGTGTTGAGTGAGCTATATCTTGCTCCTTCTTTAAATTTTTGGTATAGAAAATTAATAATATGAGGCGTTTTTGTATCATAACCATCAAAATTTCGTTGGTATGCATAATTCCACCATGCCTTCAAACCACTCTCTTATTGTTTTCGAGTTGACTCTGTTATTGATGCTTCAAACATTTCTACTGATTCTCCTTGGATTCCTCGTTTGAGAAACGCTGTCCTGATAATTTCCCTCCCACCAATGAAAGGTGGGATGACTGCGGGTGAATTTGATCTCTGTAAGGGGATTTTAAGATAGAATTACTCGGTTTGAAGATGATAACAGGTTCAGTTAGGAGAGATGCGAAGAGAGGATACCATGGTTGAGACGGTTATAAGGGTACATCCACTACGCCTTCTGTTTTTTCATTAATAATTTTTCTCAGGGTGCGTAGGATTAATGCAAATGGAGGAAAGGCATAAAAATATTCATTTTTCCAGGAAGTTGTGAGAGCGTCAACCAGATGTGCTTCTGGATCTGGGAAACGCGAGTAGAACTTTTGACGTTTTTTATTTATTCTTGAGGCGAATAAATCCACTGAAAAGGGGTCAAATGTTTTCTCAATTTTTCCAAATGCTGTTTGTGACAGTTCCTATTCAGTGTCATTATTCGTATTACGTGATGCCCTGTCTACTTCTACATTTTCGGTTGAAGGAATATATGAAGCCCTCGCCCAGATTTTTCTCTCTTCACACCAGTCCCAGATTTTTCTGGATAATTCACTCAGGTGAGGAAATTGTACACCTCCTGCTTTGTTCACATAGGCAATAACTGTGGTGTTGTCCAGTCGTAATAATACTTCACAGTCATATAATTTTGAAGCAAAACATTCCAATGCTAAAAGGGCTGCGTATAATTCAAGATAATTAATGTGGAACTGCTTTTTTTTCTCGTCCCAAAACCCTGAGGTGCTTATTCCATTGCAGAAACACCCCCAGCCTATTAATGATGAATCAGAAAAAATCTCTACCGAGAAATCGTGCGTTATAATTGGTTGAGAACCGATAATGGCATTCTCCTTCCACCAAATAAAATCTTCATCCGTAGTTTTATTAACATAAATTTTATCCTCATAATTTCCTCCATTGAATTTTAGTGATAGAAATTTTTGTCTCTCGAGTCTTTTATAATGAATGAAGCCATATGTAACTGCTGGACATGCCGCTGTTAAAACCCCTAGAAGAGTTGCAAGATCTCTAATTTTATAACTACTTCCCAGTTTTAATTGATTAATAAGTTCAACAATTAGTTTCTTTTTCTTATCTTTATAGAAAAATTCACTGAATCAAAAATGAAACCCAAATATTTGCATCTCTGGCTGGCAATTAAACAGCTTTTCTGATAATTTATGATAAAACCTAGGCGTTCCAGCAATTTCAAACCTTCCTTCATATTTGTTTCACAAAGATCTTTTGACCTATTAATAAAAAGAAAATCATCCAGATATAAAACGAGGTACATTCCATTTTTTCTTAAAATGTTAACCACTGGTTTCATCATCTTCGTAAAAACATATGGACTAGTAGTTAGACCGAATGGGAGACACGAGAATTGGTAAAGTTTTCCTTTGAATAGAAATCTAAGAAACTTCCTGTGGTCCTCATGTATTGGAACTACGAAATATGCATCTTTTAAATCCAGAGATCCCATAAAATCCTCTCGAGAAAGTAAACCCATAACAGTCTTTATATCTCCTAATTTAAAGTGAGAAGTTTTAATGCATTTGTTAAATTTTTTCAAATTAAAAATGAATCTAAACGTCTTGTCCGGTTTTGGGAGGAGAAAATATGAGGATACAAACTGACCTTCACATTCACCACATTCTTCGATAACACCTTTACTTAATGATTTATCAATTTCAATTTTGAACTGTTTTGCTACATCTTCAGACAATGCTCTTTCTTTTTGGGGATATTTTTGGATTGGTATTCTCTTACAAGGGATTCTATAACCTTTTATGTAACTTAAAATCTTTCTATCAGAAGTAATACCCTTCCAAGCTTCTTCAAAGAAACGTAATCTGCCTGCTGGCTTCAGTACCTGAGTTACTTCCTTGAGTATGATCGGTTCGTCGTCTGAGCAGAAGGTCTGGCTGGACTCTATGCTGGAGTTCTTGCTGCTTTCTTGTTGAACTTGAGGAACTGAGGTTTTAGAAGTTGACCCGCCTGTCTATATAGTGCAGGCGGGTATCTCAAGTTTCCCTGGTTGCCATGATTTTTAAAAGGTTTTTTAGGAGGTTTGTCTTTAATGTCAGAACAGATTTTTTCAATATCCTTAGCATCCCTGAGATTGCCACCATAAAACCATTCGTCAGAAACTAGAGATTCGGCAGTTGTTTTCATATTTTTTCCGAAATTGGGGGTAATGAACGATTTACGAGCTACTGAGTGTTGGTGGAATACGTCAGTTAAGAGCTGGCCTGCATGGCTGAGACAGTTAGTGAAGCCAAAGATTTCATTAATCATGGCCGCGAAAGCCTCAAAACTAAAGTTAGTGAAACTCTCTTCATCTATACCTTCTTCAGGGGGATCAAACATCATAGAGAAAGCAGCTCCTAGAGCTGATAAAGCAGACCCAACACAGTTTTGAGTTTCAACAAAGTGGACATCTCACTTTTTGGTTATGTCAGAGAGTAGAAAGGTTAATTCCAAATTTATTTTTAAAGCTTCTGTATACAGTTCACCTTTTCTGTTACACAATTCTAAAATTTCTTTTTTATTCTTTTCTGGTAGTCCCTCTTTGATCCATTTTCCCCAAGAATTCACTAATGCTGGGTGATACTTGAGCTCTTTATATTGATTCTCATTTAAATCAAGACCCAAGGCTTTCAATAAATTTTCATTGGATGAATCCTTGATGTCCTCTTCAGCTGATTTATTATCTTCAGGACTAACGTCTGTTGGAGTCTCTGAACAGATCTCAATAGGATCAGAATTTTATTTCTCCAGTTCTGTAAACAGAGAATGAGAACATCAACTTGGAAAAATTCACGAGGGTGCACTTGTTGTGTCAGTGAAAAATATGCTCTTGTTGAGTTTTTTCCACTATTTCAACGTCTGTCAAATTCGTATGGATTCTGACTCTCAGTTCTCGTGTGGAGAAATGAGAAAGAGTGGATTTTTTTTTACCTACCATCAATTTTAACATCCTCAGCTTTGTTAGCTGGTGATGATTGACTAGAAGCCTTCTGTTCTTGTTGAACAAGCACTAGAGTTGCTAGGGATTCCACAGTCTTTGTTAGGTTAGAAATTTGGCTTTCTAGTTTTTGATATTTATCATCCTTTTTCTTCTTCTGTCGATCGTCTCTGCACCTCGATCTTGATCTCGAGCGTTTTCTCTTATGATCTGACATCTTGTAATAATTGAATTTGTATTTTTAATTAATTTTTTAATAGTTATACGTTGAAAACGTTCCGATGCATTGATACAACGAAACAATATGAAGTTGGCTAGGATTAGATGGCGTGGCGTGACTTATGTGGCGGAAAAAAATTAGAATTATGCATTGAATTCATTGTGATGTGAGCATGACAAGCATGACTACATTATTATAATATTATTACCATCGAGAATGAGACTCGTAATATAATCCCCAATTTTTTCGGGACATTTTGAAATGTGATATCGATATAGAGATGGTAAAAAATTTTTTTTGTATAAAACAATTTTTTTTTCGACATTAACGGTTATAATTAGTAAAATCACATTGTCAATTTATTACTTATACTCGTATGGTGAATCATCCACATAACCAACGATATAACTACGTTGCAGGCCTAAAAATAGGAGGAGCATAATTGTTTTAACATTATTCTGAATAATGAACATTGAGTTTGGGGAAGAATGCTGTCCAAAACCCATAAATATTCTCATCAGATCCCTACTCTGTTAGAGAAAAAAAATGAAATTTCAGGTTTCAATGAAAATTCAGTGAAATTCCAGAATTTTAACTACCACAAAGACAAAAATTCCTGGATTTATTTGAAATTCCAATGAATTTTTTCTGAAAATCTGAAATTTCATTTTTTCTCCCGTAAATCGCATTCAGTGTTGATGTCCTGAAAATTCATGTATATATTTGCTGGAATTTCCTGATTTGTCACTCATTTTCAGGGGAAAATGCAATTGAAATTCCTAGATTATAGAAATTATTTGAAATTTCAGTAGAAATTAAATTTTCTAAAAATTTCGGGAAAGTACACCGGAAATTTCAGATAGAAATCTTTAATAGTGATGTTAGCGATGTTAATAATTGAATGCCGATGTTGATAAATTCTTAAGGCGTTATGAAGATGTCATAGAAATCGAAAGCCTGCAATAGCTCAGTCAATAGGGCGAAGAATTCGCAATTCGTTCAGTCGGGTTCGAATCCCACGTGTATCCAATTTTTCCACTGTATCATTGACTCAGCCAGCGTCAACTCTCGCCCGTGATGAGCATAGAGAAATGAAAAATAATACGACACGCAGCCAGGAAAATTAAACGTCTGATTATTCTTGGAAGAAGACCTTGTATTTGTCGTACACTTTCAATCGGATTGCGATGTTTCACAAATTATCAACACAATATAATTCGCTATCATGGGGATTGAGAGGGGGAGGAGGAGGTAAGCGATCTGAAAAACTGCAGATTTCGTGGAATCGTGTTTCCATACAACCTTTAAGGGTTACAATGCGTACGAATCTAATTAGTTGTCCTGAGACTTTTGCTCCTGCAACATCATCCCCCATTCTCTGTTCAGTGTGTTAAATTTCCTCTTGAAATTGACTGAATCGTTATTCTTCTTCAGTTGTTCGTCAGTTTGGATCGAGGTATGTAATCTGCCTGTCTGTAATGTGCCAGTGGAGAAGTTATAATATAAAAGAGGAGGAGTTCATTTTTATTTTTCAATGGATAATAAATTATCATAGTCACGAATACGTACATGAAAGAATGTGTACATATAGTCGTTGTTGTGGATTTGTTGAGCGCTAAATATAGTCACCACATGTTCTTCTGAAATCACTCCCTTCTGAGATAAATGGACCATTTATGAGAATGTCGGAATAGATTCAATGATCTTCATTACTAATTCCATATTGATGGTTTCATTAATCTAATATTAATCTATCCATAGGACTGATCAACTCATTTTTTTCATAAGATGCCCCATGCCGAGAAATATGCTAGTCCAATGCGCGCCCCTGTAGAGAGAGGTCACATTGGAAAAGGTCTACGTGTAATTTCGGAATCGTTACGGAAAAAATTTCCATCCTTGCCGGCGAATGCACGACTGTGTATCAACTGTACAAAGAAAGCTGCGACTTATATTCCTAGGTCATCACCCCCTAATTTTCATCCACACATCGAAGTCTTCCCTCCGATATTTAATTCAACAGCGCCTGAAGGCTCCGATGATTCTTCCGGGTATTCTTCAAATCTTACACCACTCGTGGCGGACATTTCTATCGGTAACATCACAAACAGTTCATTGAGATCTGGTAATTCTTTCCATTCAGTTGATCCTAATAATAATGGATTCAACGAAGCGATCGATGACCCAATGGAAATCGACGATTTCTCAGTAGATGAAGATTCAGACAATGAAGTGAGCAGGAGAATAGTAGAACATTGACGTTCTCGTCGAGAAGTTGAGCTGGAAGAAACGTTGAATGGCCTGAAAGAAAAATTTAAGGGTACGGAGGGATACGCTGAACGTCTACAAATTTTGACACTCGCTCCATTGTCATGGAATACTTGGAAAGTGAGTAAAGAATTTGGAGCCACGAGACACATGGCTCAAAGAGCGAAAAAATTGAGATAAATGAGAGAAGTATTGGCTTCGGCCGTCGCGAAAGCAGGAAAATCATTACCTGATGAAACTATTAAGAAAGTCTACACGTTTTACGAGAATAACAGTCGAATTATGCCAGGAATCAAAGATAAAGTATCCGTTAGAATCAACGACGAGAAGAAAATTATGCAGAAAAGGCTGGTACTCGAAAATTTGGCAGATCTGCATCAACAATATGAAACTTCTCATCCGGAATCTCCTGTGGGGTTCAGTAAGTTTGCGGAGTTGAGACCGAAACATTGTGTATTGACAGGAACGAGTGGTACGCACGTTGTCTGCGTCTGTACATACCACCAAAACTGCAATGAACATGAATATGTTGGATGGCATCAATATTTCCACTCTCCCAGAAGATTCAATTTCTCCTCTTACGAACTACAAAGATTGTGTCACGAAGCTCATGTGTTCCAATCCAATGCCTGCGTGCCATTTAGATGAATGCCAAAACTGTCTGGGAGTTGATGTGCTATCACTTGAATTGAAAAAATTACTTTGTAACTACGCTATGATTGAAACTGTGGAATTCAAAACGTGGCAAACTGTGGCTAGAGCAACATTGCAGACTCAGAAACTCCCAGCAAGTGAATTCATTGATTTACTTTGTAAACGATTGAAAGCATTGAAATCTCATCATTTCATTGCCACTGAGCAAACAGCCTATGTGAAAGAGCGAGAGGGCAGTTTAGTTGAAGGAGAGATTCTGGTTCAGTGTGATTTCTACGAGAATTATTCCTTCGTTTCTCAGGACGCAGCTCAATCATTTCATTATANAAACGATTGAAAGCATTGAAATCTCATCATTTCATTGCCACTGAGCAAACAGCCTATGTGAAAGAGAGAAAGGAGAATTTATTCGAAGGAGAGATTCTGGTTCCGTGTGATTTCTTCGAGAATTATTCCTTCGTTTCTCAGGACGCAGCTCAATCATTTCATTATATCAATGACCATTGCACTGTACATCCAGTGGTCTATTATTATCGTTAAGGGAGTGATATTCGTCATCGAAGTCTAGTCCTTCTATCTGATAGCCTTGTCCACGATACTGCTGCAGTTTACGTGATGCAAAAGATTTTGATAGAGCATATAAGAAAAGTCTATGAGGTGGTGACAAAATGGATTTATGTTACCGATGGAACTGCACAACATTATAAGAATCGGTGCCAAATCGCAAATCTTTTGTCCCACAAAGATGATTTTGGAATTGAAGCAGAAGCTCATTATCATGCGACTGCACATGATAAAACGGCATGTGATGGAGTAGGCGCAGTTTTAAAGAGCGGAGTGAGGCGAAGGAGTCTGCCGATAACTCAAGGGGAACCTATCCTCACACCTAGTGGTTTGTTTCGCTGGGCGAAAGATCACTCAAAGATCTTGATGTATTTTTTTATAGTAAAGAAGAACACAAAGTTATCCAGGACAGCTTAAAACAAAGATTCAACAGTGCGAAGGCCATTCCAGCCATTCAAAAAAATCATTGCTTCACCCCTGGAGAAGATGGACAATTATTAATTAAAAGATATTCAGCAGCGGCTAGTGGAGAACTTTTTCCGAAGAAGAGTCGACGAAAGCATTAACTTATATATACCTAGCCATCTGACATGAAAATCGAAGATTTTTAAGTCGTTTTTTCTTTCTCGAAAGCGATGTTCATCAATTTAAGTGGTATTAAAACTATTATATTATACTTATTTCAACTTGACAATGGAGTTATGTTATCCATTAAGTAAAAATGTATGATGCAGGAGTAAGTGGTAAGTTTCATATGTGATCTGCATAATTATAGCTGTTAATGTTGAAAAAGAAGAATTTTTTATGGAAAAAAAATTTTTTTTCTCATCTCTATATCGATATCACATTTCAAAATATCCCGAAAAAATTGGGAATTATTATTATCTATCGAGAAAAAAAAGAATTAATTGATTTTCGACTGGCCCCTGTGTAACAGTGGAATTTGAAAAATTGAAACCTCTGAAAATAGGTTATTACTTACCCCCGCAGTACTGGTGTATTTTTTTTCATATAGTACATGAAAAAACGAAAAAAAATTGTTCTTTATTTATTAAAATCTGTCAATTTGTTCGCGAGATATGATTTTTCAAAAATTTGAGCTTTTGACACATGTTGTAGACAAGCAATTTATGTTAAAGGAACGAAAATTTAGGGAAAGCATGTACTTATCTAGTACTTGACTGCGAGCATGTCATTTCAGGATTCTGAGAATCCGAAAAATTCCGGGTGGCTGAGTTGACATAGAATGTCCCATATATATTCCTCCCCCCCCCCCTATATGAAACTTCCACGTATAAAATGCATTCATGTATAGAACCTACCATGTATAAAGCCGTCCATGCGTAACTCCTCCCTCCCCATAAATGAACCACCATATGAGCCTCCCTCCCATAAAGAAAATCGCCCATAGAAACCTGTCCTCCCCATTAATAAAGCCCCCTCTTGAAAAATTCCAATATACGAAATCTCCTCACATATAAAACGCCCCATATTTGGTCACCCCGCCCCATGTACAGGGCAGTTAGCCCTTTAAATACCTGGGCCTGGATTTTTGCGTTTAATCGGAAACTTTTCTAAAATGAAGAAAATCCAGCATTGATTTTAGAAAATATTTGTTCTTGAAAGCAATTTCCAAATTTATTTGTTTTACCATTCCACCAAGCATAAAGGTTAAGAACAGGAGTTTCTAAAATTTAGGAATTATTTTTTAAAGCTTATCCCCTTTTTTTTCTGTGCAATGAATACAACGTAAGACATACGCAACGCTTGCCATTGTCTAAAATAATCGAAAAACTGTTGAGCGATTGTTTCACGCATTGTATGCGATGTATCCATTGTGACATCACCCTAACACACGACCTTCATCTTTACGCACTGCACGCAAAAAAACGAACACTTTATGCCCACTGCAACCCCAAAAAGCGAACTCGGCAGGAATTACAAACAAGTGGAAAATTACTCCAACTTGTATATAGTAGAGTTATTTTTGCTAATAAATTAGCAATGTACTTCCGAATGGTTATTTTACATATCATTTCCTTCTATCATGTATAACTTATTGTTTATTTCATTTTATTAAATTGAATAACATTTTCTGTTACCTAATTTTTTCAGATTTTCAACTTAGTTTATTATTATCAGCATCATTATTCTTATTATCCCTTTTCTTCTAGCAACCGATTGCCGTTTTACGGTTCTATCTCTCCCCTCAGTCCTTCGATAAAATGTTAATAGAAAAATTTTATTCACACATACTTGAATGAATTCGAAACATCACATTTAAAGAAACGATGAGAAAGCTTACTTTCAGGGAAATTCATGAAAAATTCAAAATTTTCAACATTCATCATAAAAATCAAATCAACGAATATAGCTATCATAATCGTCTTTTAATTTCAACTTAATAGCATTGAAACAAACATTTTAAGCTATGATTGAATTCATTTGAAGCACGCTATTTAAGGATATCCTCGGAATTCTGATTTTCAAACAATATAAATTTTTTGAAAATTTTCGATCAAATCAAATAACGATTATTGCTATCGCCTTGAATCTTCAAACTCGGTCAAAAGGGCATCCAAACAAATTTTTTAAGCCATCATTCAATCAATTCAGTACATTTTTTTTAGTTGTCGTGGGATAACTGATTTTCGAAAAAATTTCAAATTTTTTAAAGAACTAATCGATAAATTCAATTTTAATTAATGGCGATCGATGGGGCTCAACAATACCGACATTTGAAAAAAAATCAAATTCCATTCATTCATTAGCGCACAATTGAAGAAAAACTTTACCATATACATTCATACATACACACATACGTACGGATACGGTCTAAACATTGCATTTTCGGACTTTTTGAATCACAATGGCTCGATATACCACAAAAAATCCAAAACTTAAATTTGAACGCTTACAATGCTTCCGTTCGGAAGCAAAAATAGAATATGCTAAACGTGCCTGCGGGAAGGTGGAACTTTAGCATTAATAACAATACTATTAATCCAGTATTAGTCAAATGATTTTTAAAGCTAATCTAAATGCAAAACAAAAAATCACTGGCAACGTATAGACTCAATGGTCCATGCTTTTAGAATCATACTTTTTTATATCTATTTATCCATCCACACCCACCTGAGAATTCCAATGAAGAACTAAAAAGAAAAATCCCGACCCCTCGGATTTCCATTATCTATTTGTCTCATTTTTACTCACCTCTCTCTCATCCGTTATCCCGCCATTCGGGTTTTTCATTCCCTGGATTTTCCTCATAGCAGGCCAACTATAACAAAAGGGTTACTGTTGAGGCATGAATGTATTTCATACGCTACAAAATACCGGTGTCGACGGGTCGTGAAGTCATACGTAAAGAGAAATAAGAAAATATTCCCAGTCAAACAAATGCGCACACGGATAGCTCGGGCATCCAGAATGTTTTTTCCCTTTTATTTTTGCCACTATTTTCCATTCTTTTCTCCTCTTCCCTTTTAATCTGAAAAATCTTACAATTTTATATTTTTCCGCTTTTTTTTTAAAAATAAATGAAAAAATCTCACAGTCAGATCATGACAACGAAAAATGAAGCAAACTTACCCCAGGACTCTCTCCATCTCTCTCAATTTACATATCACCATTGAAACATCTATAGCACACTTACACGTACGTAACAAATACACACAGATATATATTTCGCTTTTCCGGAAACGTCGCACCGCCATTTTCGTGCGCGTGACCGGAATCTCCGGAACAACAATTTGTACTGGGGCCTAGAGAGCTAAAGAGAGTAAGGGAGAGATAAAGATGGGAGTTGGGAAAATGAGAAAAAAAAAGAAACGAGTAAAGAATCGTGCAGAGGCTATCCAAGTTATTCCACTGTGTGTCCCTTCGGCCTGCCAACTTTTCCTTCTCCCCTTGATTCTTTTTTCATGCTCCCAGTTTCCATCATGTAGAACTCAAAGACGCCGCTTGAGAATTATACCCCCATAGAGACTTAGGGCCATGGGAACGTGATAGGCAGGCAAGGAAAAAGAAACAGTCGACAAAAGTAATGAAAGTGAAATAAAATAAAAAAAGAGGAAAAAATCTCATTGTTATAAATTCTCCTAATAAATTCTTTACACTTGAATAAATAAATCATGGGAAACAGATTAAAATCAGTGAGTAGTAGATCTTGGAGGAAATTGAGTCGTGATACTGTAGGGAGAAAAAGACATGTGTGGCCTACTGATACCATGGCGATTATAATACTTTATGGATCATGACCCCTTTTCCTCCCTGTGAGATTCCTGAAGAAGTTCTCGTGGCTCCCTTCAAATTCGCTCCTGCCCATGCCCTAACACTAATCTCATCCTTCTGATCCCTCGTTTCTTCTCTAGGTGACACTACATTTTCAGCCATGGTCATCTAACTACAAAAACAACCCATGATTTTTTTATACCAATGCATGAAGGTTCATCAAATAGTGATGAAATTTGAGAACAATTTTTATGCATGTGCAGAACCTCTAAATTCAACAGTTCAAGCCGAGAAGGGGTGAGTCTAAATACTCGAAATTCCGTCGTAAATACTCCGAGGCGAAGCGAAGGTGCAAATTGGATGCTCAAACCTTTGTACCCATACCGAGTCAGAGTACAAGAACACGTTTGGTTGGGCAGTCAGAAGAAAGTCGTTGTACATATAGTAGATAGGGACCATGACTCTTGGACTCGTGGTAAAATCACCCCCAACAAGTATGCCATAGCCGGCACACTGCCAGGCACAACACACGCTCGTAGATATGGTGTACTTCCTTATGTACTCGTGTTGAATCGTTTCTATATTGTACCGTGTACAGATGGTAAGAGTAGTATCAACGCCAGGGGGAGGGAGGGCGAATGAAACTGAATAACACGAAGAAATAAAGTGCTTGAGGTACAATTGTGGTTAGTAATATTGTATTTTTAATTATTGATTCAGTGGAGGCACCACTGTCCTTCGTTCTTAGTGGCCACATATTTATTAAGTCTGTTTTTATTTTTGTTCTTAAATCAATTATCATCAAAACATTGATGTGTGTATGATTTATTGGATTTGCCAATGACCGATTTCATGACTAAGGTATTTTTTTGAGGGTTTTCTGATGTGTAAAAGCGTCTACTGACGGCTTGAAATATTTGGCACTCTTCTAACCTATCGTAGGCCACTGGATATCAAATTGTCGACTTCTCCTCATCGATTGTCACCGCTCCCCCGGGTAGAAATTTGACCGGGGATTCAGCCGTAACTCGGGTAACTCGCGCTCAGCCTCCGCTTGCTGCTTGACCCGAGTTTACGTCGCGCCACACCGCTCAATCCCGGGTTACAGCCCGACGCTGGGACGGCACAACCCGGTACCTAAGGTTGAGCAGTGGCGCAACGCTCAGAACCCGGCTTCGATTCAGTCGTGTTATTCCGAGCGAAGAAAGAATCAATGGGAACGTTAAATTTTATTGATCAGGAATTAATAAGCCTTACAGTCATTGAAACCAACGTCAACGTATCGTGTAAGGATTCAAAGTTCAATTCTTTTCTAACAGTGTGAACAATATGGGATATACGCAGAGAAATGATTTATTTACATCAAATAAAATTTATTTCAATCAAATAAATAAATTTATTTAGGTAGCACGAAATAAACTTGTTTATTCAATCAATTTATTCATTGTTTCAGTTTACATAGCTTTTTACAACGGAGATAAGAGTCTGACAGTCGAATTAACAATATACAATCCATATCAATGTTTTCTTGACGATAACAAACGTACAGAATAAAAATATGCCTTCATGTACAGAATAAAAATACTGATCTAATATAATTGGAATGTGTTAACAGGTAGATTAAAAATTCACTTGCTGGCATAACATGGACATTTTAACAAGTCAACAGTGCCACATTTGACTGATTTTGGAGAGAAAGAAATGTAACCCCATAACATCCTCTTTACTACTTGCGTTTAGCAAGTTTCGGATCATATCGGCGGAATTGTCGAGCTGCTTAATTTTCGATAACAACTTCGTTCTGCTCTCGTGGAACTTAATACAGTTGGTTAGCACGTAGAATAAATCATTGTTTGTGGGTTGAGAGCAGTTCGGGCAGTACACATCATCCTCAAATCTTAGTATTTTCCTATCAATAATAATTCGCGGGTAGTGTAGTGTTAGCAGACGACATTACGCAGTTGATTGTAATATTTTTATGGGGAGATTTAGGTCGAGATATGGCTGTCTGTGTGGCTTCAATTCTACATACGGAAATACAGGAAGAGAGGAATTTTCAAGTCTCTGACGATCGAGGTCTCTCAGATGGGTTTTATACTGATCTAGGATACTTGCAATGTTGTCCAGCAATATTCCCTCCCTACAGAGGCTGACAATCCCCGCGGGGAAATGCGGTTTTATTTTAACATCCAGTTGGGAGCACCAGTTGTATTTCGTTTTGATATTTGGATTTGAAGAGAGATTTATCAATTTATTCAGACATATTTTAGGTAGTCTATTGGCGTCCATTGAAATGATCTTGGATAGCCAACCTAGACTTCATTTAATTACGTCGTACTCAATTGAAATAGCGCCGATTTCGAGGCGCACTGCATATTCGGGGCAATACTTCGGTAGATTCAGGAGTTTTTTGTAGTAAAAGGATTGTAGTTTACTTATGTCGTCAAGGTGTCTTAAGCCCCATACTTCAACGCCGTAAAATAAAACACTTGCGGCAAGCGCTTTGAATAAGTGTTCCTTCGTAGTCCATGAGTCAGAGTGAGACCGATACAGAATGTTGAGGATGGATTTAATAGCACCATGTGTGGATGCCTTGGCTTTATTTAATTGAGGAGTAAACAGGCCAGATTTGTAAAATATACAGCCTAGATAGCAAAATTCGTCAACAATCTCTAGGGTCTCACCCTCACATATGAAATTAACTTTTTCGGGGTTCTACCCTTGTGCATAATTAATATTTTCGATTTCGATATGTTCATTTTGAAGTGGTTGCGTTCAAAGTAAGAGGATGTAATTTTTATTTTCTTTTTCGTGTCTGGGGGACTTTCCGCAAAAATAACCAAGTCATCTGCATAGGCAATGCAGATGACTTCGTTTCTATGATCAATCGAGAGGCCCCTGGCATTGTTATCTCGTAAATACTGCTCAAAATCGGCTATGAAAAGGGAAAAGAGGAGTGGGCTGAGGATTTCTCCTTGCAGCACTCCTTCGGTGATATCCACAGGATGGGAAAGTCCCGTGCTGGTACGGACTGAGAGTTTAGCTCGCTCGTAGAGACTCTTACAAATGTTAATGAACTTGGTACTTATGCCTAGTACTCTGAGCTTTTTCCATAGCAAAACATGAGCTACCGAATCGAATGCTCTTTGAAAATCAATAAATTGTGCGAAAATTTTCCTACCAGGCTGACTCAGGTGAATTTGAGCTAAGGCGGAGAGGACGAAAATATTATCCAGACAACCCCTTTTTTTCCTGAACCCATTCTGAAACTCCGGTAGTTTAGAATTGTTCTCGGCCCACTTAATTAGTCTGTTCTGGAGGATTTGAATAAATATTTTTGTAATGGAATTTACCAGTGATATACATCTGTAGTTAGATGGGTTATCAATGTCGCCTTTTTTGTGTATCATTGAAGCGTTTAGTATCGTCCACTCCTCGGGTACCCTTTCCTGATCAAGGATCTCATTGAAGAAATCTTCTAAAAATAGAATCCAGTTATCTGGTAGATATTTAAAGAATTCATTACTTATTCCATCCGGTCCCAGAGATTTTCCCTTTTTGCAATTGTTTAGGCTCAATAGGATTTCTTCAGAGGAGATGCGTTGATCAAGTTCGGGGACTCCTATTCGAATAGATAAAGGGCTACTTATACTGCGTGGAGGGAGCAGTTCCAAAAAATATTTCTGCCATGCCTCAGGGGTGATACAATTTTTTTTGTAGGTTTTAGGCCTGAGTCGGTTCACTGCAAGCCAAAATTGCTGATTATTTCGAGAACTTCTAATCGCTAGTGTGATATCTTCAACGAATTTTTGTTCTTTGCGTTTGATTAGGTCGGCGTATTCTTCCTTAGCTCGTTCATATTCGTCTATCTCGATACAATTGGTGAAATTTGATTTTTTACATATTCTCAAGTGTTTACGAACCCCCCGCCTAGTCAGAGCGCACTCAACGTCATCCCAGAGTTTTTTGAAGTTAAAGTTGTTAGGATGACTCTTTTTAATCAATCCATTGTTCGTAGCTACATTTTCTATAGAGTGTATAAGGATTCGATTCATCTCACCAACGTCTTTGGGCTCTAATATACGAATGTCCTGATTAATAAGCATTTGCTCGATGTAGCGATCTTTCAAAGAATCAACCCAGATGTATTTGTTTATAGAGGGAGTGGGGGATTCGGTATTGCAGATGTAGGAATTTAAAGTTATCATAATCGGGAAGTGATCTGAACGTGTTGGGAAATCCATAACTTGAAAATTTTTGATAATATTAATATAGAACCAATTATATAAGCCATAATCAATCGTACTGAAAACTTTTTTATCCTTAAGATTGTTATTTTTTCTATGAAAAGTGAATTGACCTGGCGTATCCCCTGGAAATCTCCCATTTAGTATGATTAGGTTCGACTTTATTGCAAATTCAAGTAAACTTCTTCCCCTTGTGTCCGGTGTCTTATCTAACATATCACGCTCTCGGGGGATGTTGTCAGTTTCGATGAATAAACTACTTTCCAGGCAATTAGAATTATCAACCTTAGAGTTGAGATCGCCAACAATAAAGGTCGCAGAGAGAGGATTTCGCAAATGTATCAGCTCTAAGACATTTTTCAGGGAAGATAAGGACGTTTCAATTTTATTTTCATGGGAGAAATAGCATAATAGGACATTAAAGATGAGATTAGGACTGATTATTTCGGCAGCAATAATTTCGAATTCATTGAACAAAATATGATACTTATAGTAGTTTTTGTGAAGAGCTAGAAGAAGACCTCCTGGGGGATGACCTTTCTTGTTGGTTTCTCTCGCGTTGTGGAAGATGAGATGATAGTCAGCAAGCCAGGCAGGAGCGGGGTTCAACGGTGTTTTCAACCAGGTTTCGGTGGAGCCCAGTATATCTGACTTTTGGATGTGTGGTGGTATTTCCCAGTTGTTGTTATTGAAGCCATGTATATTCCAGGCAATAATACGGATATCACTGTCCTCTCGCACATCCGTTTGGCGATTACCAAGGCCCTGATTGTGGGAGCAGGATGGAGTAATGTTCTTCTCCCACTCCTTTCGTTGCTACTTCCGAGGAGCTCCCGATTTTGAGGAATTCATCATACTGCGGGTGCGAGGGGTCCCTTGATTGGACTGACTTTGGGATGACTGTAGAGTGAGAGAGGTATTAGACGTGAAATTTAGTTTACCTCCTCGAGATTGCTTCTTATTATTGCCTCCCGTGGTGTTTTTGCTGGGGGTCAATACACTCGATTCAGCGTTCGAATGTGAGCTGAGTAATGTTGATGTCTCGGTAGCCAGAGTATCTGATCGCTTTGAGGCCATTCGTAAATATTTTTGAATTTCAGGGTCTGTACAATTCTCAAGTAGAGAGGCCAGCTCCTCATCACTCACTGGTTTTTCGTCGATCAAGATTTCGTTGCCCTTTATCTTTGCTTCAGTGCCACTTTTCCTCAACTCGAAACGAATTTTCAATAACGTTTTGTTTCGCGCTCTTTCTTCAACACTTAAATCATTGTCTATGGTAATATTTTGTTCCCTCAGTTTATGTGCACACTTGAAAAACTCTTTTTTCCACCGTGGGGCTATCAGTTTCACTAGAATTGGTCTGTTTCTGTTCTGCACGGGCTTGCCAAGTAGAAAGGCAGCCACAATGCACACATCAGGTGCATTGATCCCCACATTTTGAATTATCGAAATCACTGTTTCAAGAGTGTTTGTATTATTATCACTGACATCAGGCACTTTATACAGAATCAGATTGCAAGCGCGATTATCATGTTGGAGTTTAGCCAGTTTAGAAGCGTTGGCCTGAGAGAGTTTATTTGTTGATGCTTGATTAACTTCCAGGGTTTTCTGATCTTTTTTTAATGTTCTCATTTCGGCCATCATTTCTGTATAGTTTTTATTCATGTCTTTAACTTCCTCCCTGAGTTCTGACAGGGTTTTTGCAATGTCACACAGATTGGGTTTCACAGGGGCCATAA
Organism: Diachasma alloeum; assembly: GCF_001412515.2. Classification (NCBI taxonomy): domain Eukaryota; kingdom Metazoa; phylum Arthropoda; class Insecta; order Hymenoptera; family Braconidae; genus Diachasma; species Diachasma alloeum. The sequence goes on from NW_021680749.1 coordinate 121,208, forward strand.
TTTGAAACACTATAAAGCTTTATATATAAAAAAAAAACGACGATAAGAAAAACACATTCGGAGGGCTAATCACAAATCCGAACTGTTCTATAATCTATATGATTGCTGAGTTAAATAATGACAGGTTTTTAGAAATAGTGAGTTGGGAACAGGGACAGACGTGGCAGAGCCAGAACGACAACAAAACACGTTTGCCCTGGTCGACTGTCAACTCGAGACCCAAAACTCGTTTATTTAAATTGAAAATTTTTCTTTATTTGAGGTTCTGTTTTTATCAAATAAACGATTTTTTTATTATTAATAAATCTTTATTCCATCCAAATAAATTCTCCATTAATAAATACAGATTTTTCTTATATTAAGAAAATTCTTTTATTTTAAAAAAATTAATTTTTTTCGAACTTAATAAAAATTTCTTTGATACTAATTGTGTAATATCGCTCCGGAATTGAAATGGACTAAGAAAAATTGGAAGAGAAGAATGCAATAATTATTAAGGGAGAATGAGGCGAAGTGAAACGGTTTTTTTCTACATATGACACGCGAATATGGTTGAAACATAATTTCGAATTTCCTTTAGAAAATATATAAAAATGTGATTTTGCGAATCAAATGCTCTAACCGTAAATGTCAGCAAAACTAAAATTCTGTATTGTAGAAGAGGGGGCAGAGTGCCCGTAACGATTTCAAATTTGGGTCTCAAAAAGTCGAAGTGGTCAGCTCTTACACATATCTGGGCATCCCCTTCACAAGTTCCTCCCTGTGCGCTACCGCAATAAATGATGCAGTCAAGAAGGCCCGTATGGCTGCCAGTGTAGTTCACTCTTTGATTTACCGTTCGAATATGAACGATATTTATAGTATTCTAAGACTTTTTGATAGTATGGTATCCTCTGTGGTTCTCTACGCTTCCCCGGTTTGGGCCCTTGGGTATACAGATAAGATCGAGTGTGTACAGTCAGGCTTTCTGAAGCAAATTCTACATTTACCAAAGTCCACTGCCACTGACCTTATCCTGGCAGAGACTGGCAGGTCCAGACTGGCTGGCAGGGTTTGGAAACTGGCTTGGGGATGGATCGTTAAAATCCTGAAAATGCCGGATAGTCGGCTGCCCAAGATAGGCCTCAAGAGACAGTTTCAGATATTTAAAAACGGGGATAAAAATCCAAAATATAATTGGGCCGCCCACATCCTCCTCTTCATCCAATCCTTCGCCCCAGATTTCATGTTCCTCCTTGATACCTTTGACCCATCGACCTGGTATGAGGCCGGTCTTACCATCACCCAACGCCTCGACAACTCATCCCTATCCAACTCAATCCAGTGCGCCCGTAATGCCCATCACCCCCAAACTTTGGTACCAAGAGTCTTTCTTTTGGAAGATTCCTCTCGTCCATCCTACCTTACAGCGAACATCCCCTGGCCTATGAAAAGAACACTTGCACAGCTACGTCTGGCGTCGAAGTATGTATTTAAACTCATAATTGGAGGAAATGTTTATAATTTTGATCCGGCCGGTCTCTGCCCTACTTGCAACACCCTCGAACTTGACTCGATCACTTCCTGCTAAACTGCCCGTATCTCACCCCAGTTAGACGTACATTATGGGAGAAAATTAAACATAAGCCTGCCTTTCTGAATTTTACAAACATGAGGGATATCTCAACAGCGGAATTCCTAGACGTCAAGGACATCAGATCTCTCAAAGCAATCTTCAACTTCTGTGTTCAGAGTTGTAGACTCCGCGCCTTTTGCCTCAATATGTGAGCCATAATTCATAGCTTTATCAATCGAACCAAAGAACTTTTGTTAATCTAGTTGCTATTTATCTTTTTAAAGCTAGATTGATCAAGTTGTCCTAGGATTTGGCACAAATGTATTCTCCATGATGTATAAACTCGCGATAATTGCTTCGTCGAAACTCAGGCGTGTATCATGTTAGCATTTACGTATAATATCTTTTTCTTTTGTTAAGAAATTTACCAAATGTTACCCCTATTGTAATGGATGATTTATCCTAAATACAATAAACTAATTGATTGATTGATTTTTTTAAAATAAGAAAACTCTTCATTGCTAGCCTGTTTATTGTATTCCCCGAGGGGTTAACAAGAGGTACAGAGTCACAATTTCCCAATTTTCCATATTTTCTTACAAAACTCATATTTCCTATCATCATATTTCCATTTTAACCTATAATTCATCTCCCCTTCTATATACACTCCTTCGTCTACCCACCGTTTCCCTCTATCCTACCAGAGACCCTACAAAAACGGCAAAAAAAAACAAAACAAGAGAAAGAAATGGAGCAAAATAAGATGAAAAACTCAAATAAGCACCAAAACACAACAATCCGAACCCCATCGAGCCCCCCACACTTCCACTATACTTCATCCGCCTACGTCCTTTCCTTCTCTCCGCCGTGGTCCGGGCTGCTGCTCTCCCTTCTTCCGGTGTTCTTTCCAGGAAGATAGGCCTCTCTCCTTTCCTCTGAGTCCGTCGGCTTTTCTCCCCCTGCGATGGGGCTACTCGTTCCACCCCACCATTGTGAGCGGTCCGCCGACTTCCTCGGGTCCCCTCTCCACCCTGTCTTCTGCGGCCCTTCTCCCCGTATTTCTCCTTATTCTCCATTCTCTCCGTCATTCTGACCAGACCCATCCGTTACGATACCCGCGGTTCCATCTTTGTCCTCTTCCTTCCTATCTCCTTCCTTGTCTCTTTATTCACTTCTCTGCCTCACCCATCTGTTTTCCAAAAATTTCCACCAAACCCCGTTTACACCAAGCCTATCTCTCTCCTCTACCATGCATCGTCCCATCCTCTCCTGCTCCCTCGCTCTTTCCTTCATTTCCCACTTCGACCTTCTTTCTTCAAACGACAGATCTTCATCAACCCAGATCCCAAACACTTCTTCAATTTTTTCCTTCCTCTGTACCAGCTGCTGACAATCCCTTTTCTCCTCCAGCTCCATAATCATGAGCCCATCTCCTTGCGATGTTTACCTCTCCTTCATCTAAAATAATTCGGTGCAAAATGTTATTTGAATGACGCTGAATATTCATGATTTTTTTCAAATTTTTCTCATGCAATTTAATTGACAAATTTGATGATTGAAAATTGTAGAATCTACAGTGTTCTCAGTACCAAACTGTAAAAGATACTTGGGTATTCCTTAATTAAAAATGCATGTCATCTTCCCAATTATTCGATCAATTATTCAACCAAACTGCGATGCCATCTGACCTGTCAAATTATTTATTGAGGTTAGGTGTACTGGGATAGAGTAACTAGGAATGAACCGGAAGTTAAGCGGTGGTCATTCAACTAAAGCTCAGGGAGACGTTTCGAACAATAGTCTAAGCTGGACTGTAAGTGCGTGACGCGGCTCAAACTCGGGTACGTGCAGTTTATCCAAGCTGGGGTGGAGCGGCGCGTTTCTACCTGGGATACGGCTTCCTACACGAACTCGAGCGGTGTGATTTCTACACGGGCCACGGTGTTTTCCCTGGTGAAATATCATGTTTCACGTCATGAGCATTGTTGTCATGAGCAATGAGATGAATTGTATTTACCTTTAATAGCTGTGGATCCCGTAACCCTGTTCGCATCGACAATCCAACAATTGGAATTTGTATCTGCGCAGTAACCACTCAGAAATTCAAATATTCGCGCATTTAGTGCTTGCTCGGCTCCAAGCAAGACTTACAAGATCCGTCGGTAAGGTATCCTGTTACTCCTCTGAGAGTCGTAGTACCTAGTCAATCATGGGTGGTAAATCTGGAGAAACACACGTCTCTGACATGACGGCACATCAGAGCTCTACTTATCTAAAACTTATGATACACCATGTGGTAAATCCCACGATTTCATCGATCCAGGAATTTTGGCTTGGACACAAGTGGAGACTACGAGCAAATTGATACCAAAATAATGGATTCCTTTAGAAAGCAACTCAATCTGAAATTAACCTTGATAGACGTTCATTTTATTCGTAGGCTGGAGAAGCAGAATACTCCGAAAAATCCTTCAGTGCTGGTGGCTATCACTACTCTAAGATCGAAAAGCTTGGTTATTAGCAAAACCTCTCCGTTGAAGGGCTCAGCGATCTCCATCTCAAATAATTATACCAAAGAGACCCTAGAGAAGCGTAGATCCCCGATTTCTCTCCAGAAGAAGCTGAAGAAGAAAGGCCATCTGACAATTCGCAATGGCAGTGAACTATATGTCCAACGCAAAAAGTCCTCCAAAAAAGAAGCGGAAGCTATCCTTCTTCTGCCAGCATTTCACCAGACTTCAAGACCTGATAAAAGAAACAGAGAAAGTACTGAGGAAGCGGTGTCACGAGAGGTAATGGAGTTCGTTAGAATAGCCCAGCTCTGAACCTTGTGGAGGACAGTAAAGTGATTTCTTATGGTGGTCGGTCCAGACACCTTACTTATATATTTTCTCTCGCACCCGTAGTGACAGAATCCCAGTTATGACCCCCACTAGCCACAGCTCAGGGGAAAAAAGTCTGCAAGCGAATCTCTGGTCCATGAGTAATCACAGCAACTCCCTCCCATAAAGGCATCGAAGCCACTGGTTATTTGAAATCGAGCGCGCGCATCAATAGTCAAAAGAATGAAAACTTTATGTGCTTTTCAGGTGGCCGCGACTTCAGCTGGTTTCTCTCAACTATTTAAACCTCCAAACAGCTTTTCAAAGGCGGCAGCTTCCTCCTGGATATATCAAGTGTATCGTGCACTAAGTAGAGTAATCCGATCATTGCACAAGGACTTTATGTCCAGCAGACATGATCAGTCTAAATTACAATTTTATCTGAATGCTAAAGAGACCTAAGATGATACGTGGTAAGGAGTATAAATTCTAGTAGGTAATCCCTAATGCTCTCTCGAATTCAAGCAATCCCATAGAATTCTGGTGCGCATACCGTAAACTTCACCTTAGATTGTTCGAGTTATGCCCCATCTCCGTTGAGGACTGGGAAAGGTTTTATGCATCCAACTGCATGGCAAGTATCATTCCATACGTAGTGATAGATCATGACGTCTTTGACCAAACTTCAAATGCGGATATTACGGCCCCGGCGTGCTTCAACTATCTCCGATCCATAAAAAATAAGAAAGGCCCAGGACCAAATGGGCTCTCATACGGATTCTTCAAGAACCACTCAGACTCCGGTATTTTTTCCCTGACGAAACTAATAAAGTCTTACAATCGGGAAAGATCCCGAACTCCTGAGAATCTGGTAAAACGATTGTGCTGCATAAGAAGGGCGATCACTGGACCCAGATAATTACGCGAACATCTCTCTATTTAACTGCATATCAAAGATCTTCATCAAAATACCGCCTAGCAGAATGCAAATATGGGCGAAATATGGGCGAAACTCTTCAGAGTGGAGATCCTCTTCCAACAATCTATTCTGTCGGCGATTCAAACCATCGCCAACCAGAAAGCAAGATATCTATATGGAGTCTTTATCGATTATCGCTAGGAGTTCGACTCAGTTCAACACGACAAACTGTGGAATAAACTCTAGCATATAGGCCTCGAGTCCAGGGCTCTCAACTCAATAAAAGATCTGTAGTTGAAACTCAACAAGTCATATGAAATCAATGGGGTGCAATCGAAACCCATTGAAATCAACAAAGGTACCCCGCAGGGTGCGTCACTGCGCCTTTTACTCTTCCTTCTCTTTCTGAGTGATATTGAGGAGTACTTCAGGAATTCTGGGCTATTAGGGGTAGACCTGGGTGATGATTTGGCGATTCTCAGTCAATACACAAAAGAAAAAGATACTGATTTTCCTTCAGAAGTCTGCACTGCAAGATCCCTCCATTGCATAAATTCGGCGCTAGACACCTAGACATTGTCAAAACTTATACTTAACTGGGCACAGAATTTTTCGCCTCAAGTAAATTCAACTACGCAGTCCATACTCGTATTTAGAAGACAACACAGACAACGGGAGTGGTCAGACATACAATTCTAGATGCTAATCCAAAATCTACCAACGCAGCCGAGAAGATCTTCAATTCTACAATTGCAACGACCTTTCTATACGCAGCTGCGAATTTGGGCGAGACACTGGAGACATTCTGGACAAACTGGACTCGGTAAAATCAAAATACTCCAAGTTGATAGTTGGTTGGCCCAGATGCACCCCCCACTATTTAGTGAGACCGGGAACTGAAATTACGGCCTTGGCTGTTGACATACTCAAACGTCGTCTGAATTGGCTCATCAAAATCCTTAACATGCACAATCAACGACTACCGAGGATATGCGACACCAAGCTCCTACTATCTGCTAAACAGAGCCAAAACTCCAGAACTTCAAATTGGATAACGAGTCTGAAGAGCTGTCTTTCCTCTCTTGGATTCAGTTTAATCTTCAATTCCTAAGACCCAAGTATCATCTGAGCAAGTAGAGAGGCTATTCTGGAATTTCTTAGATCTAGGATTTGGCATGAAGACATGTATCGAGGCGCGCCTTTTAATTATAATATAATTTACAAGCATCTAGTACTGGATGCAAGTTATCTTCGCCTTGATTTGAATACGAAGAAACTAGGCCTAATCAGTCAGGTTAGAGTGGTCTCATCAGTCAGACCCATTCTTCACTGGAATGGTCATTATATTATCTTGGATTTTTCAACAAGGTACCCCTGCTGTGCATGAGGCCAGCCTACTAGTCTTCTTTACTTCATGCTAGTCTACCCATTATTCGACAGTTTCAGGAACAAATTCATCGATTCGTCGTCGCTGGCATGGGTTCTGAGGACAAACAACGTAGATAAAGCAGAAAAGCATTTCATCCTCCTTGCAAAAGCGATCAAATCAAGAGGTGAAACTGTTTAACAATATTCGTTAAAGATTATGTTATCTGTTTATCTACATATATTCTTGACTAACTTGTTAATTTCTGCTCTATTATTTCTTTTTCCTTTTATAATTATCCACAAACATCAAATATTATTTTATTATTTGATTGTAAATTGGCGTTTGACCTCTGGTATCAATGCGTAATGTGAAATTCTGCAATAAAATTGAAATTGAAATTATTGATTTGAGTTCAATATAAATATTCTTCTGCTTTCGTTTTAGTTAATGAATTCATTGAATTTTTGTAAAATAAGTCATTATATTCTTGTCAAATTGGAAAATATCAGTGAAATAAAATTTTTATTTCACCACACAAATTTATTCTGTTGATTTGCGGCATTGAATGTATTCGATGCAAGTATTTATTTTATGGACGCTAATTTTTACTCATTATTTACAATAGCATTGGATTCAAAACATTATTTTCAGCTCTGTGAAATATCTCGATATTTACATTTGCATAACCCTTTGCGTTCTCAAATCGAATCGGAGTTAGTTATTCTTGGCAAGTACCTGAGCATTCCTTTTATCTTATCGAGTTCATAATAATACATTTCGTGATTAGGCCGAAAAAAACTTTTCTGGCGAATATGAGTTTGCAGCTCGAGCCGAAAGCGTAGTGTTCATGGACCCCTATCTTACGGTGGGAATGACAAAAGATCATAAAACCATAAATTGGACACCCATTACTTGAACCAGATGAGACGAAGGTATTCGAACTTTGCATACGACGTGATTTCTTGGAGGGCACACATGAATGCAGATCGAAGTTGAATTACCATTAATAACTGAAGAGCTTGATAACAATCGATTTCTCCCCACGATACATTCAAAATATCACACTCCTTCATGTCCTCTATTTTAAGAGTGCTAATTCATCGCGTTCAGCGCTTATTAGTAATTCTGACAGTAACCCCTATTATTTAGCCAAGAGTTATTGGAAGAGTTTTTTACAATAAAGAAGGGAATGTATATAGCGTTTCACATCTTTATGACGTCATAGGAAATGATTGAATAGGATTTGGATGAGGTAGGAGGGGAACTGGAATTATTCTCAATATGAATAACCAGCACATTTATTGAAAAAAATGGATAATCCAGACCGGGATTTGAACCCGGGACGTTCCGATTATGCATCGAGAATTCCGGATGATTCCGGAGAATTTATAATTATATAGGCTTGGGAATCATTCAGTTTTTAAATTTGTTGAATGAACGCCCCATGCCACATATATATTCTGAATGAAATATGCACTATTGAAAATGTTTTGATGGTATCTCCAGTACATTATGAGTTCCTTCGAAATTTTTATCAAATGATAGTTTCACTCAATTTTTAAGGAATTTCGTTACTGAAAATTCACAATTTAATGAGAGATTCAATAGAAAGTGCAAAATTCAGTTTAATTATGGGACATTCCACGTCAACTCAGCCACCGCGGTTTTTTTTTGTCCAGAAAAATGATTTGATTGCCGCATTTCGAACTACCATATATAGACAGTATTCCTGCCAAATTTCATTACCTCATGATTTTTTGTTTCTGAGATAATGACTACCAAACTTTAAATTTTCAAAACTTCATAACTTTTGAATGGCAAATCTGATTCGAACAAATGAAAAAAGAAAATTTTTGTTTTCGTTCATACTTTCAGAAAAAAAATACTCCATAGGCATGAAGGAGCTTCTAAATCTATTTTTCGATGAATTTTTACGTTTTTATGTTTTTTCGGCTCCAGGGCCGTCCGGTATTCGACTGGAATATTTTTTTTCTCATAGAGGACGTCCATATATGATGTAAAAAAAATACGCCAACATGGGAGAGACAACCAGTTCACCGGAGAAAATTTTTGTTTCCTAACTTTTCGTGTTTTTCCGCTTTCTAGGGGAGCTGCCTCATCTTTGTTAAGAAATTGATGGTTCAATCCATACCTTTGATGAATATGAGTTAGGAAAGAGATTCATCACGGTAGAAAAGAGAAACAATGCGTCGGGAAAAAAATTTTCTCTGAAATTTTTGAGTCTTTTCGCTATCTACGAGAGCTATCCAAAGAAACAAACGTGTCAATCAATATTTTTTGCTCATAACGATGAAAAGAAAAGCCATCATGGAATAGACAAGCAGGACACCAGAAAAATGTGATTTCTTCGCAATTTTCTTATTTTTTCTCCTTTTCTCTTTTTCTTCTTTTCAATCTTTTTTTTTGCTTCTTCCACCTTTCAATTGACAGTTTTCCCTTCTACTAGATGAGAGGGACTATCAACAACATTATAAACCTCTTTCGAAAGAGAAAGTACTCATCCAAAGAAGTGCGAAACATGGAAAAATAAGTTTTATTTTACTGTAACGAACTTTTTACACTTTTACAATAAGAGGCTATTATTTACCGTCTCCAACTACCACTTGCCCAACTGCACTGATTTACTATACATCTATTCATCACGATTAATGTTTTCTAAGTGCTTTCCGTTTTGTTGTTGTTGTTTGTTTTCGTTTCGGAAAAACTTCTCGGTTTTCCGCAGCCGAATATCGTTTTATTAACAATTGCTCTTCCGGTTTTAGAATAAAACAATGGTGTTTTTGAATGGCTGGAATAGCTTTGGCACTATCAAACTTTTCTTCAATTCAGTTTTCATATTCTCATTTTTTTATCTTAGTTTTGAGGCTTTCGCGGCCATTATTAATGACTTGGTTGGCTTCCGGATGGATGCCGCGTTGAGTTTCAGCATTGCGCCGAGGTTTCGCAAACATTGCAGTCTGCATCTTCAGGGCTATGAGCTCCGATTCTGAGCTCCGATGTGTGGGGGCAGTCCTTATATACCTTCCCTTGTGGTGGTGGGGGAAGGGGAAGGGGGGGGGGGTCAGCCAAGCATATGTTTTTAATTGATCAGCTGGTCAATTGAAAAACCGAGAGGATGGTTTTCCAAATGGGGTTCACTTGATATCCTCTGTCCCTGTTGAGGTTGTTA
>NW_021680749.1:131260-131943 GCF_001412515.2 Diachasma alloeum
CGTTGAGTTTCAGCATTGCGCCGACGTTTCGCAAACATTGCAGTCTGCATCTTCAGGGCTATGAGCTCCGATTCTGAGCTCCGATGTGCGGAGGCAGTCCTTATATGCCTTCCCTTGTGGCGGTGGGGGAAGGGAAAGGGGGGGTGGTCAGCCAATCATATGTTTTTAATTGACCAGCTGATCAATTAAAAACATATGACCAGCTGATCAATTAAAAACATGATTGGCTGACCACCCCCCCCCTTCTTCTTCCCCCACCACGACAAGGGAAGACATATAAGGACTACCCCTAGACATCGGAGCTCAGAATCGGAACTTATAGCCCTGAAGATGCAGACTGCAATGTTTGCGAAACGTCGGCGCAATGCTGAAACTCAACGCGGCATCCATCCGGAAGCCAACCAAGTCATTAATAATGGCCGCGAAAGCCTCAAAACTAAGATTAAACGCCTCCACGGAGAGGCTATTCTTGGGTCGGTGAATTTATTCACCAAACTTAGGAAGTCCTTGCACGTCCAACTGTGCTCCCTAACTTTTTTGAAAAGGTGCCGTGACCATCAAGTGGTACCAAAATTCCTCCGTCTGAGGAATCCTGTTCCCTCGAAGCAGGCAAATGCCATCCTTCGCCAAGCTTCGCTGAGACTGGTCAAGGAGAGAATAACAGCAGCTAAGAAGAACCTGGC
>NW_021680749.1:131976-132189 GCF_001412515.2 Diachasma alloeum
CAAGTGGTACCGAAATTCCTCCGTCTGAGGAATCCTGTCCCATCGAAGCAGGCAAATGCCATCCTCCGCCAAGCATCGTTGAGATTGATCAAGGAGAGAATAACGGCGGCTAAGAAGAACCTGGCCCGTCACTCCAGACAGCTTCTCGATCTCCACCTTCTTCTGGCTCAGACGTTGGAGTCTCAGCTGTGGGAGACTCTCGATCGTGTTACC
>NW_021680749.1:132353-132794 GCF_001412515.2 Diachasma alloeum
CCCACCACCACAAGGGAAGGTATATAAGGACTGCCCCCACACATCGGAGCTCAGAATCGGAGCTCATAGCCCTGAAGATGCAGACTGCAATGTTTGCGAAACGTCGGCGCAACGCTGAATCCAAACGCGACATCTATCCGGAAGCCAAAGATTTCATTAATCATGGCCGCGAAAGCCTCAAAACTAAGATTAGCCATTTGGTAACGATTCTTGTAATGCTATGCAGCTCCATCGATGACATAGATGATTCTCTCGACATCTTTGCAGTTATTCTTCACATGTTGTATTAGAATTTTCTGTACCAAGTAAACAGCTGCGTTATCGTGAGTAGTATTGCCTAACAAAACAACTAAACTCCGATGCTGGATCTCGTTTCCTTCGCGATAGTAGTAAATAACGGGATGGACTGTACATTAGTCATTGTTGTAGTGGAAGGATTGA
>NW_021680749.1:133091-158881 GCF_001412515.2 Diachasma alloeum
CGGTGCTCCAAATACGGTCACTTAGAACAGTCTGCCCTGGCTGAACTCTGGCTGGACACTGGACATACTATCCAGTACGACCAAGCCAGAATGTTGGCCAAATCTCAAGGGTATTTCGAAAGGAAATACCGAGATGGTTTGGAGATCCATAAAAATCCTAACAACCTCAACAGGGACAGAGGATATCAAGTGAACCCCATTTGGAAAACCATCCTCCCGGTTTTTAATTGACCAGCTGATCAATTAAAAACATATGATTGGCTGACCCCCCCCCCCTCCCCTTCCCCCACCAACACAAGGCATCGGAGACATCGGAGATCAGAATCGGAGCTCATAGCCCTGAAGATGCAGACTGCAATGTTTGCGAAACGTCGGCGCAATGCTGAAACCAAACGCGACATCTATCCGGAAGCCAAAGATTTCATTAATCATGGCCGCGAAAGCCTCAAAACTAAGATTAGCCATTTGGTAACGATTCTTGTAATGCTATGCAGCTCCATCGATGACATAGATGATTCTCTCGACATCTTTGCAGTTATTCTTCACATGTTGTATTAGAATTTTCTGTACCAAGTAAACAGCTGCGTTATCGTGAGTAGTATTGCCTAACAAAACAACTAAACTCCGATGCTGGATCTCGTTTCCTTCGCGATAGTAGTAAATAACGGGATGGACTGTACATTAGTCATTGTTGTAGTGGAAGGATTGACCACCATTTTGAGCCACAAAGGCATAATTTTCTGAGAAATCACAGTGCACTAGTACTTCGCCGTTATTCAAATTCTCTTTTCGATCTTTAACAAAAGCTGATTGTTCTTTAGCGATAAAGTGATGAGGTTTTAATACTTTTAATCGTTCGACAAGAAGATCGACGAAGTCATCCATCGCAAGCGTTTGTGTCTGCAAGGTATACCTATCAGTAGTTTGCCACACACGAAATTGGACAGTTTCGATAACAGAATCAGAAAGGAGCTTCTTCAATTCACATGAGAAGGGTTTCACCCCAGGGTAGTCGTTACATTAATCCAGATAACAGGCCGGGGTCGGATTTGTAAACGTCGGTTGTTTTAGACAATATTTGTAATCCTTGAGTGGGCAGGGGGAATCTTTAGTTAGAGTGGCAATGTTGATGGCTTCGAGCATCAATTTGCAATTCATCAAAATTGAAATTTTGATGAATTGCGAATTGACTCCCGCCAGTACATATTGTTTTGGTCTCAGCTTAGCGAACTTACTGAAACCAACCAAAGCCTCTGGATGAGTATTTTTGTACTTCCTATGAAGGTTTTTCAAATTTTCGAGTATCATTTGCTTTTGCTCTACTTTCTTCTCTCGATTGATTTTGACGGAAATTTTATCTTTCATCCCTGGCATGACACGACTATTCTCTAGATAAAACTTGTGTACTTTCTAGACCATTTGTTTTGGAAGTGAATGGCCTGCTTTCGCAATTGGTGAGGCAAATACTNTTTTCAAATTTTCGAGTATCATTTGCTTTTGCTCTACTTTCTTCTCTCGATTGATTTTGACGGAAATTTTATCTTTCATCCCTGGCATGACACGACTATTCTCTAGATAAAACTTGTGTACTTTCTAGACCATTTGTTTTGGAAGTGAATGGCCTGCTTTCGCAATTGGTGAGGCAAATACTTCTTTGATTTCTCTCAATTTTTTTCTCTTGACGCCATGTATCTCGTAATTCCAAATTCAGAAGCGATTTTCTGCTCGCTCCACGCCTGGGGAAGAACCGTCAAGATTTGCAAGTGCTCGCCGTACTTTTCCAGATCATTGAATTTTTTCTTCAAACCATCCAGCATTTCTTCTGATTCTATTTCTCTCGAAGATCGATAGCGCTTTGATAAAGAAGGATCAGCGTCACTTTGGTCATCTTTCGCATCAGAATGCATGGGGGAACTGGAGAATTCAGATGCATTGTCCGCTTCTTCATCGATTGAAATGCCGGGATCGTCGAGATGGAAAGACCGACCTGATCTCAGAGAACAGTTTATCACATCTGGGCTTGGTTCGGGTATTTCGGCTTGGGGCTTCGATATCTCAGGTGGGGTGTCCGAACATCGAAGATGTGTATCATGAAGATTCACCATTGAGACGGGTGGAATCATATAATTCGGGGCCATCTTCCGGCACTGGCCACAGATCTTCGCAGACTTTGGTAGGAAGGGAAACTTCTTGTATATTGCCGAGGGAATGGGCCGCAAATCCAAACCATTGTGTCCCTTCTGACCAGGAATCCGCATCGGATTCGCACACCTATCACTTCGCGGCATTCTATGAAATGCAAAATTATCAAATCCAATCCAAAATTATCCGGAAAATGAGGATTATTCCAATAAGTAACGTGAAAACTGCTTACCTCGATACAACAGACAGGAAAAACGCGAATCGATTCGCAAGGAATTGTACAACGATGAAAACTCAACGAGGAAGTTGAAGTTTTCACTAAAACTAAAGCCTCAAGAAAAACTGATGATATTAAATCAATGAATTGATTCTTTTTGTTTTCTTTTCTCATTTGTTTGGTCATGATTAGGCGAACTTCCGATGATGATGACACAGTATAGCTCTCATAGAAAGCGAAAAGATGCAAAAATTTTGAAGAAAATTTTTTTCCCGATGCATTGTTTCTCTTTTCCATCGTGACGCATCTCTTTTTTAACTCATATTCATCAAAGGTATGGATTGAAATATCAATTTCTCAATAAAGCAAGGCAGCTCTCCTAGAAGACGTAAAAACACGAAAATTTAGGAAATAAAAATTTTCTCCGGTACATTAGTTGTCTCTTCCACGATGAGGTATTTTTTCACATCATAGATAAACGTCCTCTATGAAAAAAAAATATTCCAGTCGAATACTGGACGACCCTAGAGACAAAAAAAAATGAAAACGTAAAAATTCATCGAAATTTAGGTGTAGAAGCTTCTTCACGCCTATGGAATATTTTTTTCCTGAAAGTATGAACAAAAATAAAAAATGTCTTTTTTTATTTGTTCGAATCGGATGCCCCATTCAAAAGTTATGAATTTTTGAAAATGTAAAGTTTGGTAGTAATTATGTCAGAAAAAAAAATCATGAGGCAATGAAATTTGGCAGGAATTCTGTCTGTATATAGTAGTTCGAAATGTGGCAATCAAATCATTTTTTCTAGACAAAAAAAATCCGGGGTGGCTGAGTTGACATGGAATGTCCCTTATATCAAATAATAAAGAATCAATATAAAGCAGTAAAATTAAAGTGAATATTAAATTTAACTTCCAATTAATTGAAAATTCAGCGTATTTGATATTGAATGATCATTTTTTGATTGAAAATTCAAATAATTTATGAAATTCTCATGTGCCTGCTCCTCAAAAATTTCCTCTGAATTTTCAATGGAATCATCAGAAATTTCATTATTTCATCACCCCAAACTCGAATTGAATGTCGCTCTGCTGAAATTTTTTTCTAGCACATGGTACCTAAAACGTGCCGAATATAGGAATAACGAATTTAAATTAATATCTTTAAAAAAATCGTCCATTTTTTTCGGGTGTTTCTTTGTCACTAAAAGCCACTCTAATAGACGCGAGTAGACATTTAATATGCACCATTGTCTAATCGGAGAGAAAAATACCATCCAGAGAAAATACCACCCTCGCCACATTAAATACGGCGCATCTGATGATCATTATATTGTGACGTTTCCAGTTATCGGAAGGCCACATAAAGTTAAAGTTTTAATTTTTTTTCATTTTCTTTAAATGGAAAATTATGTTCGTTGGGCGCCATGTATTATAAAATAATATTAAGTTAGTTGTGACGTTCGGCGGAAAATTTAGAATGAAGAATAGAATTATTTTTAATTGAAATTTTAAATATGTTGGACGCCAGTCGATGGATTATTTTTCGAGAGTGCATCGACTCCTCTGGATTTAGTATTTTCCACAATTTTAACAGAATTACAATGACTGCTAGCTCAGGTATCAGAATAGACTCTACTTGTTACATGTGGGAGGGAAGACGATACTCACAGCCTGCAATTTTACCTTCCACACCCACACAATGAGAACACCAATTTTATGAAAAATCATATACAATATAATTCCAAAAAAGATAAATATGAATAAATTTACAAGAAAATTATGATTGGAGGTTTTAGAAACTCTTCAACAACAAAAATGAAAAATTTACGAGAACAATGCATCGATAATCCATTAAAAATCAATATCTCAAATCAAAATACAATTAATTCGGAAATTTAACCAAAAATTTACTTGAAGATGACAAAAGTGAACGAATTAATCAGACGAGTTGATCACAACAACCTCAATTCACGAAAATATAATGAAAAATTAGAAAAGACGCCATCTTGGACGCTTTCTCAAGAATAGCCAAGACAAAGGCTACAATTTTACAATTTCACTCAAATTTAATAACAATTCGGCCCACCTGTCGATTTGTGAGAAATCACCTGCTGCAGGATAGACAGCAACCTCCATAATAAAAATTAATAAATTTAACTTAAAATAAACAAAATAAATGCCAATCTGGCAGACAATACAATTTTGCGACTACATCTCGCGCTCGCTAGGAGACGACTCTCTTTAAGCGTGGGCCGGTTTAACCGATATGCCTGCTTAATCTTGTTTTGGGGGAGGAATCTCCCCCCAAATTCATAAGACATGGAATTTGATTGGATATCAAAGTTCTAACAGAAGTATTAAACGCTCGAATATTCTACGCAACTAATTTACATGAAAATTATTTCTCAAAAACTCTTAAATGGATATAAATCAATATTCTCGATATTTTAAAATTATTTTAGATTAAATGTGAATTATCCCCAACGTTGGAATATTATTCACATTCGAGTATCCCTCGCTGACTTCCTGTAGGTTTTGCTCGTCAGAAGAGGGGGAGCTTCCGCCTCCGGTCGTTCCTCCCGTCAGGGTACCCTGGACCATAGTTGTTCGGTGGTTGATGGCAATGGATCCTCGGTTGAATACATCTACTCCCATTTGAAAAGCACGGGCTTCGTAGAGGGACGCCATCGTCCAATCCTCCCTTCCAATGGCCTGAAGGATGGTCTGGATGTTGTTTGGTCCCAAGAGATTTTCCTTAGGACCTCCTCTTCTCGACTCAACTCGTTGTCGTGGAGTTATGACCGTCGAAGATGACAAATGGTATTAGAATTGGGAAAGGTTTGGAGTATTTCCTTTCCCGATTCTCATGGATGAGAGAAGACTCCTGGAGGCTAATTTTTAACAATTTTGCCTGAAAAGGTCTCATTTTTCATTTAAAAATGAAAATAAACAAATATTACAAACCAAAAATCAATTACGGGTTGACGACCCGTGTCGTCACAATATTATAGGTTTTTTTTATGGTACAGCAAAAAAATAATTGAATAAATTTTAAAAACTGTAAAAATTAGGAAATCTCACACAGTCAAATTCTAGTGTAGAACAATGTAAGACAAATTTTGAGGGAGCACGATGAAAATTCTGTAAATATATCGTTGAATATTAGTTGTGGGAAAATTTTATTGTGTCGGTATTAGAAATAATCCCAACAAATGCCTCGACCACTGAACACTGACCGTAATTGCCACTCTACTCTTTACAACAAATTCTTGTGAATTTTCTCTTCATGCAACTATACAATTTTGGAAGCCCCAGAAAATTGAATTAAAATACTATTTTCGGATCTAACTAACAACATAATGTTCACCAATTCAATTCACGTTATTATTTCGAACCTCATGAGTTTGGTCAATAATGTTCAATGAATCTCATTCGTCTCTAACAATGGGCCATTGACTCTGTGTAACAATTTGAAAAAATAAAAATTAAACAAAATAAAAGAGGATTATAATCCGTAGATAATAGAATCTCGTAAAAGAATCACAAAAACACCGAACGAAATAACGCCTTTTTTGGTTATTCTATCATAATCAATGAATCAATGCTGTATTTGTCTTGAATATTCCAATTTATTGAAATTCCAATTAGAGGTTGGCCGTAGTGAAGATTCACGAGAATAATGAAATCAATGCTAAATGTGGCAGT
Source organism: Diachasma alloeum (assembly GCF_001412515.2). Classification (NCBI taxonomy): domain Eukaryota; kingdom Metazoa; phylum Arthropoda; class Insecta; order Hymenoptera; family Braconidae; genus Diachasma; species Diachasma alloeum. The sequence goes on from NW_021680749.1 coordinate 139,158, forward strand.
AATTTCTTCTAGGACAGCAGGTTAGCGTTGCAGAGTCGCAATCTGAAGACTGTTGGTTTGATTTGAAATTTGCCAAATTGAACATGGGAAAGAGAGACGAATATGGACAAATCGAAAATCCGTTTTGGAATTCTCCTTGAAATAATAGGTATTAACGAACATGTAACTATTAACTCATGAAACAATTATCGCTGCTGCAAACTTTGCAAAAATCGAATCAACTAAAAAAAGAGAACGATCAAAACAATCTCTCGTTCATTGATTTTTTTATAAATCGAGTGGTACGGTAGGTGTAGCAGAACACGCTGATCCAACCTAGAGTGATGGTAGCAATACACATATGCAGTGGATCATTATTGACGGCGCCAGAAAGATGTTCATTTGTAACGGGTAGTAGAAGGGATGTATGGCGCACTCCCTGACAAAGAGGGAATCAGATGATACATCGTGGCGAGTGTGTGTGTATTTTGATGTCTGTTGGGAGAATGCATTGACGCATCCCCACTTGCGGGAAAGAATCCGAGATTTTCTCCGACAACTGGGATATGTCGGGCTCCGATCACAAGCACCAATACCAACTATATTTCAATCAGACAAATTCACTAACCTTTTGATTCCTCGCGGTACCACCGCTAAGTATTACTTCGCAAGGGAGGTCTTAGCTATTCGCTCTTCCACGTTGTTTCATCTAATGTACGTCCCCCTGCCCCGCTGAGATGTTGGGTGCAGGGACGAGGTTCCAGTAGATTCCTCGTTCATTCTGCAGATTTCCGCTTGCGTTCCTCATTCCTGAGCTCCTTCATGACTTCTGCCGCGAAGTTGCTCGTTGCGTCCCGGGCTGCCTGTGATGATAGCATTGTTTCCACTGGATTCTCAGGCTCGACCTCTCTACCTACGGCAGACTTCCAAATATTCCGCATCTCACTGAAACGGGGACATATAAAAATACATGTTCTGCGTTTTCTGCTACTCTTATACAGGCGGGGTACTCCCGAGCAATTTCATTTTTAAATTTATGAAGATACTCCCGGAAGCCCCCGTGTCCTGAAAGCATTCGCGTTAGATAGTAATGAACTTCACCATGGGTGCGGTTTAACCAAGCACCTGCCTGTGGGATCAGACGGTGAGTCCATCTCCCTTTGGTGGAGTTGTCCCACTTCAGCTGCCATCGGCTCAAGCTGTTTTGTCTCTCTTGTATCACCAGTTCTTCGGGGCTCAGCGTTTCTGATCTCTTCCGCTGGTACAGCTATCTTCGCTCCTCAGCTAGTACTTCTATCGGTAACATTCCTGCGATAACACACACTGTGTCTTCGGACACCGTCCGGTATGCACTGGCGACTCTGAGGGCACTCAGCCGATAGACTGGTGCAATGCTACATCGCGCTTCTTGCAGCTGGAGTACGTCAGCCTAAATGAGGATGCCATATGTGAGCACCGACGTAGCCACTGAAGACAATAGCGCTCGTCTTCTTTGCTTTGGCCCTCCTATGTTGGGCATGAGGCACAATAAGGTAGCTCTAACTCCCGATGCCTTCGCACCCACGTGCTCCACTTGCTGCTTGAAGTTTAGTCGGGCGTCAATCATCACCCCCACGTATCGGATGAATGGCTGGGAAGTGATTACGGAAAACCCGACCTGCAACGTGATTGTTTCCTTTTCTTCCTGCTGATGATCAGCACGGCTTCTGTCTTATGTTCCGCCAGTTTCAAGCCAACAGTGTCTATCCAGCGGCGGATCACATCGAAGTTCGTGTCAAAAGTGAAATTAATCTCCTCCAGGTATTTGCCCACAATGACTACGGCTACATCATCTAAAAATGCCACGAGTTTGGCATCTTTCGGCATTATTAGCTTCAGCAGCCCATCATACATAATATTCCACAATAAGGGCTCCAATCCTGAGCCTTACAGCATACCTCCGGTGACTTTGTGCTCCTCGGGACCACACTCCGTGTCGTACTTGAGGACTCTTCCAGTGAAGTAACTGTCGATCGTTCTTCGCAAGTATCCCGGTACGTTGAACTTCACAAGTGCCTCTGTGATACGATCCCACCTGGCCCAGTTTAAGGCATTCTTGATGTCTAGCGTCACTACCAAACAGTACTTCTTGGTGCCATTGAACCATCTTTTCCCTGAGATCACATCTCTGGCGGTGTTAACGACAATGTTTATAGCGTCCAGTGTGGATCGGCCTTTCAGAAACCCATACTGATTGTCGGCTAACAGAGGTTCAACTGCTGTTTCTATTCTTCGGTGGATGATGCGTTCGAGGATCTTGCCAGCTGTATCAAGCATGCATAGGGGTCGTCCGGTGGTTTGTTCCCTTTCGGGTGTAGTACTATTCTCTGCTGCTTCCACATGGCAGGGAAGGTGTCCTCTTTTAGAAACTCATTGTATACGTTCAAGAACAGCTCCGATATCACGTGAATAGCTGACTTCAGCGCGATATTGGGGACTCCATCCAGACCAGGGGCCTTAGTGTTACCCCACTCTATTGCAGGATTCCATTAACTCTTCGTTGGTGATTGGTGGAACCATCATCTCTTCTCCTTGCTCGCGAGTACGATGAAACTCTGGTTGTTGTGGGAACCACACCGCGACGATTTTCTTCATTAGTACCGGGCACGTTGGTGACGGCATCAGTTGACTTTTGAGGTCTACCCCATGGATCGCCTTCCACCTCAGCAAGAAGTTCACTCCAGACTTTTTACTGTACTTGATGGCTTTGCTACGTTTCCAGCATGCCTTCTTATATCGCATCTTCAGCTCTTCAAAGTTCGGCTTCTTACGGCCACGCTGGGACAATCTTCGGGCTGCATTACTCTGTTTCCGTAAGATGGCGATCGCGTCATTCCACCAATACACCGGTGGATGCTGATTTGTGACACGCTTCCTGGTCATGGTTTGTGGCATCGCAGGGTTTTGTCATTCTTTTCATAATATGTTATGCGCCTTTTCAGTAGCACTGTAGCCACTGATCGGGCGGTCATCTGACGCTGCTGAATAGGAGCTAGGATCAAAAGTGCTCACTTTCCAACCAATGCAGTTGGTCTTCTTAGGTGTTAAGGCTGTTCTCTGGCCAGTACACGTCTGCCAAAATATCGCACGGTGGTCGCTTGCAGTTTCAATATCAGATACTCTCCATGAGCAGTTCCCTTTGCAAGAGTGCTCCACACAGAGGTGAAGTCCACGATTGAACTAGCCTCTCCTCTTATGAAGGTCGGTTCGTCGCCGCTGTTCAGCAAAACCGGTGAAAGATCGGTGAACTCATCAATCGGGAGGCTGGGTGGGGCATAGCAACTGTAGAAATAGATTCCATCAACCTTAGCCCTCACGAAACCATACTCGTTGCTACTCGTGGTGCGCTGGAAAGGTCGGTTCCCACAAGTCCAGATGATAGCCTTCTTGGTGATGTCAGTAATCCAGGGTTAGGCACCAATACGTCTATACCGCTCTGAGATAAGGACAAGGTCAAGCTTCAGGTCTCGCACCGTCTGTATAAGCAGGTCATGTGCGACCTCTCAATGGTTGAGGTTCAGCTGCAAGTCCTTCATCGTCGTTTATTAGTGGGCTTCTGAAGTGCCTCTTTGTATGCTGGGCATCTACTGCTACCAGCGATGTGAGCACAATTCTTCGCGCTGCCTTTCTCGACGCACAATGTGCATCGGGCATCCTTCTCACACGCAGCGGCTTTATAGTTACCTTCTCCGCACTTAATACAGAGGCTGGACCGGTCCACTTCACTCTTACACTGAATGGCGAGGTGTCCATAATGCCAGCACTTGAAACATTTAGTTGGTCTCTCGACTACACAAATTCTGCAGTTTACCCAGCCAATCCTGATCTTACGCGGTCGTCCAGAACGACTCCTTCCTCCTTCGTCATCGTTCCATCAAGATCACGGATCTCGAGGCCTTATGGCCCCTTACTGACAACCTCAGCGTCATCCCCAAGGAGTTCAGCGATGGTTTTTTGGAGTACATGGCCTCCGTCTTTATTCTCCTTTGTGAGAATGATCAGTAGATCTCTAGTAGCCGTTCTGCGGATCTTATCGACTGAGATACGGACCTGTTCATTCGAAATGTCCTTCTTCACTAGTCTGAGTATATCAGCATATTTCTGTTTCTCTTTTGGGCGGACAATCAGCGCATTGGGCGTGATCACTGATTTTCGCGACCCCTTCTTCTGCTAGGGCTTCTTCTGTTGCGGTATTGTGAGCTGCTTCAGGGGTTGCGTTGTACGTTACTTCTCCTTTTTCTTCTTCTTGACCTCTTGCCAGTCCGTGCTCTTGAGCGATTCAGCTGACATCTTGGCGGGTGGAGTTGGTCCTGCCTCCTTCCTCCTCTTCAACTTCTGAGTATCTACTGGCGACGTTCGCTGTCTGTGTTTCGCCTAGCGAATCTCGCGATCGTCTCCAGTGGTAGATCTGTTTTCATCGGCAACCTCCGTGTCCTTCGCTGATGTCTCAGTCATTTTACGGTCACGCGGTGTTGGTGGTGTACACACGACTTCAGAATTCGGGATAGCAAGACATTGATGTGGCTCTCTTGCCTCCTCTAAGGTCCTCAACCTTATGAAGGCACTACCAATACTGGCATTCGGTCTGGGCTGGACGAACTCATGTAGCTCGTTGATGAGCCGTTCGAGGCGATCCCCGCCATCATGTCCTCCTCATTTTAGCACTTGCATTCAGTGCTGCCTGTTGGGCATATTGCCCATTACTCCCTCCTGCATCTTCATTTGGTTTATGTGCTAGTTTCATCATAGTGTTCCCACAAGTACCTAGGGAAATGACTGTCCACTCCGACAGAGCCCCGGTTGCCGGAGTAAGGCCACTTAATACACCCGGGGTAGGACCTGGTACTCCAGGGACTACCGTTTGCGACACCAACTACTCCTGGCGCCTTCCAGAGCTCGGGACGGTGAACACCTTGACATTGGGATGAGGTTGTTGTGGGGAGCCCACCCTCCACGCCACTTTTGGAGTTGGACTTCTCTCGCAAGATATCCTGAAGAAGATACGCCTTGTCTTGAACTGCTTCTTAGTTTGGATACATCCCTTAAGCCCCTCTATCATCGACAAGGTCCTGCAGTTCCTAGAAGGGGCGAGTGTGTGTGTTTTTTTTTCTTCCTGGAGACATGAACCAAAAAAATTCTCTTTGCGCACTCCATGCAGTTTGATGATTTCTGCAGTGTAGTGTCTGAGTCGGTCAGGTCTAGCTGATAGCGACCACGAGCCGCCATGGTTGATGAGACCTGACTTGTATTGGCTCGGCGAATTTGCAACCCATACGGACTAAAGGAAGAATATGATCCCTGTAATCTTTGACCTGTCTTCCCCTCGCGGCATCACCGTTACGTATTACTTGGCGAAGGGGGTCCTAGCTATTTGCTCTTCCATAATGGCTTCGTCTAATATCTACATCCCCCTACTACACTATGATGTTGGGTGTAGGGAGAGGGTTCCAACAGACTACTCGTCTATTCTGCAGCCTTGCGCTCGCGTTCCTCACTTCTGAGCTCCTTGATGATTTCTGTAGCAAAGCTGCTCGTTGCATCCCAGGCTGCCTGCGATGACAGTATGATTTCCACCAAGTTCTCAGGCAAGACTTCTCTTTCAAGGGCTGATTCCCAAATACTACGGATCTCACTGAAACGAGGGCATCTGAAGAATACATGCTCCGAGTCTTCATTTACTCCTATGCAGGTCGGGCACTCCGGGGAATCCTCATATTTAAATTTATGAAGATACGCCCTGAAGCACCCATGCCCCGAAAGCATCTGCGTTAGGTAGTAATTGACCTCTCCATGATTACGACAGCCAGGTATCCACCTTTGGGATCAGATGATGAGTCTATCTCCCTGTGAAAGATGAATCCCACTTCATCTGCCATCGGCGTATGCTGTTCCGTCTCTCTTCTGTTTTGAGTTCTGCGACGCTCGTTGTTTTCGTGCTTCTCCGCTGATACAGAGACTTTCGTTCTTCGGCCAGGTCTTTTATAGGGAGCATTCCAGCAATTACACATACTACATCCTCAGACACTGTGCGGTATGCGCTCACAACTCGCAAAGCACTTAGCCAATAGACTGGTGCTACTTTCCGTCGCGATTCTTGCAACTGCAATGCATCCTCCCAAATAGAGATGTCATTCGTGATCACGGATGTAATCACTGATGACAGTAAAGCTCTTCTTCTCTGCTTCAGTCCTCCCATATTTAGCATGAGCCGGGATAGAGCAGTTCTAACCCCCGACGCGTTGGTACTCGCATGCTCCGTTTGCTGTTTGAAGTTTGGATGGGCATCGATCATCACTCCCAAGTACCGAATGAACGGCTGAGAAGTGAGCTCGTACTCGCCGACTTAAAGCTTTATCATTTCCACCTGCTTTCTGCTGGTAATCAGTACGGCTTCCGTCTTGTGCTCCGTTAGTTTCAAGCCAACTGTTTTCATTCACCGACATATCTTCTCAAAGATCATGTCGAAGATAAGATTGATCTCCTCCAGGTATTTTGCCACGATGACTACGGTAACATCACGAGTGGAAATTCTGTTCAGTTCTCGAGCAGAAACTGATCAAGTCCGATCCGAAATTCTGATCAGGCATGTTACGCCTCCTCCTTATATTTTTCCATTAGGGTTTCTCCACCTACCATCATTACGCATTGATTAAATTTAATTTTTTTGAGAGAAAAAATCAGTAACTTCCCAGCCGGAAATCGAACCCGGAACCACCCAATGTCGCGTCTGATGCTCTTACCATCTGAGCTACCAGAACACTTACGAATTTCACTCTCAAATTGACTCATCCCCGAGTGGAAATTCTGTTCAGGTCTCGATTAGAAACTGATCAAGTCTGATCTGAAATTCTGATCAGGCATGTTACGCCTCCACTGTATGTTTTTCCACTAGGGATCGTCTGCGAACGCTACGAGTCTTACCCTTCCTGGCAGTTCGAGCTTCAGTAGTCCATCATACATGATGTTCCACAGGAGAGGGCCTAATACCGAGTCCTGAGGTACTCCCCCGGTAACTTTGTACTATTTGGGGCTCGTCTCGGTATCATACATGAGTATTCTGTCGGTGAAGTAACTTCCGACCATCCTCCACAGGTATCCTGTGTGCGTGTGTGTGTGTTAATTTTTTTTAAGAGGGAAAAGTTTTTTTTAAGGGGGGGATCCATTTACGCATACACTCGGGTTTGGAAATACCCCGAGTGTAGTGTCCGACTCGGTCTGGTCTGGATGGGCGACCACGAGCTGCCGAGGTTGGTGGGACCCGGCTTGTTTTAGCTCGGCGAATGTGTAACCAATACGGACTAAAAAAGTACCCCTATCACCTGCCTCCTATTCCCCCGTGGAACCGCCACTAGGCAATACAGCACGGGAGGAGGATTTAGCCGTAGCTCCTCCTTCGGCCGGTCGAAGTCAGCGCTTCCTTCCTCTCATTGCTTCCTCTTCCTCTTATCTCTATTTCTTTCCCGTTCCGCCTTGCGTAGGTCCGTTAGGACTTCTGCAGCGAAGGCGCTGATTGCCTCCCAGGTTACCAGGCTGAATCCTCCCTCCGAGTGCAGTCTCAAGAGTGCTGCTAGGCACATTGAAGCGCGGACACACGAGGAACACATGCTCCGCATCTTCGGAGACTCCTGTGCAGGCCATGCGCTCCGACGATTCCTCATATTTGAACTTATGCATATATTGCCGGAAGTACCCATGTCCTAGGAGCATCTGTGTCAAATAGTGATTAACCAAATAGTAATTAATCGACTTACCCATACGGTAAGTCGATATAGTACCCATACGGTAAGTCTTCTGCTTTGGCCCTCCGATGTTCGGCATGAGCCGAGAAAGGACGGTCCCAACTCCAGACGCCTTAGTGCCGACGTACTCCACTTGCGGCTTGAAGGTGATCCGGGCATCAATCATCACTCCCAGGTACCGTAGCGATGGTTGGATACCACTTTTCGTCGTACGTGCTGGATCAAAAGTGCATCAGCCCAGATAGCGATGCCGTATGTTAGGGTCGACGTAACAAACGATGACAGCAACGCTCTTCTCTTCTGCTTTGGCCCTCCGATGTTCGGCATGAGCCGAGAAAGGACGACATGCAGCGTGATGGTTTCAATCTTCTGCCGGCTCGTGATCATCACAGTCTCCGCCTTGTGGTCTGCTAACATTAGTCCCACTGAGTCCATCCATTGACGAATCCTGTCATAGGTAGTATCAAAAATATAACTGATCTCCGCCAGGCGTTTTGCAACGATTACCAGAGCTACATCGTCCGCAAACGCGACGAGTGTAGTCTCCTTGGGTAACGTTAACTTCAGAAGATCATCGTACATGACGTTCCACAAGTGAGGGCCAAGCACTGAGCCTTGAGGAACACCACCAGTGACCCTGTACTCTTTGAGACCGGTGTCTATATCGTATTTCAGGACTCTGTCAGTGAAGTAGCTTCGCACCATCTTCCTCATGTATCTTGGCACATTCGGCTTTGAGAGGGCCTCCATAATGTCGTCCCATCTGGCAGAGTTGAAGGCATTTTTTATGTCCAGCGTTACAACGAGACAATACTGCTTTGTGCCCCATTTCCAACTCGCGCCAGAGATTGCGTCCCGTGCAATGGAGACGACTAGGTTGGTGGCGTCAAGCGTAGAACGACCTCTACGGAAACCGAATTGGTTGTCAGCCAATTGTGGTTCGACCACTTCCTCGATCCTCTGGTGAAGTATGCGCTGCAGAATTTTTCCGACTGTGCCCAGCATGCAGAGTGGACCATAGGACGAGGGTTCGTCCGGTGGCTTCTTCCCTTTCGGAAGGTCTTTGCCTCCACTTGGTTGGCAAAATTCCCTCCTGCAGACATGCATTATAGACACTCAGAAAGGGTCCTGGCGCTGCGTTGATTGCAAACTTCAGGGCGACGGTCGGGATTCCATCCATTCCTGGTGCCTTGGCATTTCCGAATCTGCCACAAGCAGCTGTTTGAGTATCACTGGTGAGATTACCTCTGTATCTGTCTGTATTAAGTCGAGCTCCGGTTGTTGTGGGAACAACACCGCTACGATCTTCTCCAAAAGCCTAGGGCACGTCGGCGATGGAATCGGCTGGCTTCTCAACCGCTTCATGACCACACCGTAGGGTCACCTTCATGGATCTGTCTCGACTTCGTCAAGGAGCTCATTCCAGCACTGTCTCTTGCTTCCCTTGATCGCCTTATTGAGTGCCCGGCGTGCTTCCTTGTACCGGACCTCCAGTTCCTCGGAGTTTGACTTCTTCCGGCCTCGTTGTGCCTACCTCCTCGCTCGAATGCAAGCGTTTCGGAGGGTGGCGATGGTATTTTTCCACCAGTACACCGATGGAAGCTTGTTTGCACTACGCTTCTGGGGCATAGTTACATCGCAGGCTTCGATGACTCTATGCATAAGTTTCCGCACCTTCTCTGTGGCATTACTTCCTCGGATCAGATGATCATCGAATGTTTCTCGGAATGTGCTGCAGTCGAAAGTGTTCGACTTCCATCCAACCGCGTTGATGTTGCTGGCTGCTGGTTCAATTTTTCGAACGGTGGATACTTCCCAGAAGATCGCGTGGTGGTCACTAGCAGTGTAGATATCCATCACCTCCCAGTTGCAGCTTCCCCTAGTGAGGCTGCTGCTTACGAAGGTGAGGTCCACGATTGAACTAGTTCCTCCTCTCTCGAAAGTTGGTTTTTCGCCACTGTTCAGCAGTACCACATCCAAGAAAGATATGCCCTTCAGTAGCGTTTGACCCCTCGCGTTTGTCTTCTTGCTACCCCAGTCGACTGCCCAGGCATTGAAGTCCCCAGCGATTGCTATGGGGAAGTGCTGCTTCGCGTCCTCAGTCAGTCGGTCCAGGAAGTCTGCGAACTCGTCGATGGACAGGCTGGGTGGAGCATAGCATCTGTAGAAGTGAATCCCACTCACGCACAGGCTTAGCTCTCACAAAGCGCGTCTCCGATGTATTGGCACCGGTCTGGAAGGGATTTGTCTCTTAACTATGATAGATGTAAAGTTATCGGTGGTGGGCGGCGCGTTAGCACTTGCGCTAGATCTCGTCGCGTTCCGATGCGTCTATTGGCTAACTGAATAGAGATCGAAAAAAATACTTCAAATGAGAAATGTTTGTTATAAAATTTTACATATTATTAGTTATTTGCGTTTTTCCCCTACAGGTAAACGTCGATGAGATATTAACGCTCTTGTGCTCCATGAGGAAGCCAATTACCTAGACCGTTTTTGTTTATGGCAGTTTAGCGAATAAACGGTTCGAGATATGAAAAAATATTTCCCATTCAAGTTGTTCCCTCATAAAAAACTGCATAGATTTAATGCTATCTTTTTTTGTCCCATTTCCATTGTTTACAAAGATGTAACCCGTCAAGTACAAGTGCGGGCAGTCCACGCACATACTATCCATACGCTGAACATGATCCTGAGCGTGGACTGCCCGCGCTTTTACTTGACGGGCTATATCTCTGTAAAAATGTAGATAGGACAAAAAAAGATAAGCCCATAAATTAAATCTATGCTTTTTTCATGAGGGAACAACTTGAATGTGAAATATTTTTCCATATCTCGGACCGTTTGTTCGCGAAACTGCAATAAACAAAAACGTTCTAGGTAATTTACTTCCTCATTGAGCACAAGAGCGTTAATATCTCATAATATCTCAGCGGTTATTTGTAGGGGAAAAACTCAAACAACTAATAATATGTAAAATTTTATAACAAACATTTTTCATTTGAAGTATTTTTTCTCCATTGAGTTACCCGATAGACAGATCGGAACGCGACGAGATCTCGCGCAAGTGCTAACGCGCCGCCCACCACCGATAACTTTTTATCTATCATAGTTAGGAGAAAAAGGTATAAAATAAAAAATGTGTATTTTTCCAGATCAAACATCTTTTTTGTTTGAAAGTTATTTCTCTATCTATAACCGTTTCCGTAATATGATCTTATGAAAAATTAAATTGTTAATAACTTTTGTTCGCATCGGTTCTCGTCGAAACGACCTTGAAATTCGGATTCTACACTCCAAAACACATCGAAAAACCTCAAGTCGACCAGTAATCTCAAAAATGTACACCAAATATTAGTTAGCGAATGGATTATGAGTGGAATTCATATTTTTGAGGTCGCTGATTCCGAATCTGTCAGTTACTTTTTCAAAATTCCTGCGTTCTGTCTGTTATCGACAATTTAATTGTTTAAATGATCATATCGTAAGAACGGTCACAGGTAGAGAAAGAAATTTTGAAAAAAAGATGTTTGGTATGTAAAAATACATATATTTGCCGTATAACTTTTATCTGTAAATATAATAGAGAGTTATCGGGGGTGTGTTAGGCCGCGCTCACTCTTCCTCTCTGTCTCTTAACGGGATATATCTCTGTAAAGAATGGAGATATGACGGAAAGACACAAAAACAAATCTATATATTTTTGATCAAAAAATAACTTTGATGCAATTTTTCTCTTCATATCTCGAACCGTTTCCTCGGTAACTGTAATAAACAAAAAATATTATAGGTAATTTCTCTCATTATAGAACATCAGAGAGTTAATATCTCATTAACGGCTAGAAGTACGGGAAAATTTCAAAAAAAATAATTAAATGTAAAATTTGATTGCGAACATTTTTCATTTGAACAATTTTTTTCTATCTCCATCGAGTTTGCCAGTAAACGAACCGGAACGCGCCGACACCTCGCGCAAGTACTAACGCGCCACTCGCTTTGCTCCCACCCCTATAACTCTTTATCTATAGTTAATAGTTAGTTGGAGAAAAAAGTTATACTACAAGATATAGGAAATGAAAACTTTTTTCTTTATCTGTGATCGTCTTTGCAATATGATTGTATAAACAATTGAGTTGTTAATAACAAATAGAACGCCGGATTTTTTTGAAAAGTAACCGACAGATTTGGAATCAGCGACCCAAAAAAGATGAATTCCACACATCAGAATTTGGACACTCTTAACTTGATACATGATGAGATACACGGTATGGACTGTAAGGAAGGTTGCGAGCGAGCGTAGAAATCCAAGGGGTATGTGGCAAAAGGAGCGGTGGTTTGTGAGAGAGAGGGTGAATAAAAGTGGGTGGGTGCCTGTAGTACGGCGGGTGGGGTAGCCACCGCTCGATACCACTGCGGCACGGCTAAAGTTTATCGCTATATACGCTTCTACGAGTCTCTCCCGTGTACCCATCACCCTCCACCCCTCCCGCCAACTTTACCTCCTCCCTGACCTCCCATTCACCCCCTGGCTGGCATCATACATAACACCTATACATTGGCCTGGTCGTTCGCCTCCCCCATACGCGTATGTGCTCTTTAACCACACGCGCTTATGTGCGTACAATTCTCCGTAGAATTTATACGTCTCCCGGTCCCCACTGACCCACCCATAACCCTCCTCAATTTACCCTCTCATTCGTGCGTTTGCCACCAGGTTGCGACTACAAAGTTTAACCACGAGTGTGCGCATACTTGAACATAACTCCTGTACGTACTTACAGATTGTACTCTCACAAAATTATTTTCTTTCAAATATATTTTGTACCTGCTCCATACCCTGAACATATTTTTTAAATTGATGTTTCAATAAAGAGTAGAAAACAAATATAATCTAAAAATCTCGGAAAACCTAACGCTGGGGGAGAAATGTAATGATATGTTACTGACCTATATTGAAAATTTCGGGTTATATTGAATCTCTATGAGCTCAGTTGATTTGTTTTTTTTCTTCAATTCAACTCACTCATTCTATTCGGTTTAAGCAACCTCGGATTTTTGTTCTTTCTCACAATGAAAAAGACGTAGCGATCGATATTGAACAGCTTTGTTAATTTTTAATGTTACTGTATTTGAGTTGAGACAGATGGAAGTTTCCGATAATTTTTTCGGATTTTTTCGCGGACAATTTTTTGGTGTAATTTTCAGAGAGTTGCTTATGGCTACTATTAGGGTTTTGTTCTTTTTCCTGATGGTGAAAACGATACTCCTTCATAAGTAAGCCATTCGGTCATTAATGCATAAAGTACCATTAATAGTTCTCGGTGGCTTGGCGCAGTGGGTAAGTTGGTTGCCTACATGCGAAGTGTTCCGAGTTCAAATCCTGGCCGGGTAGAATAGTGCGATCTAACCATTTAAAGCCTTGATTATCATCGCAGTATACCCTAACCGGGTGGAAGCGATGGAAAATAATAATTTAAAAAACCCATTGGTAGTTTTTTTTCTAAAAATCTGTGAGTTACATAATCGCAAGAGAAGTGTGATTATTATTGTTGAAGCACTTTTCGCAATATCCATCGTTGTGGAAATCATCCTCTTCATCTTCCGCCGCTTCTTCTGACATTGCTATGATGATTAAGCAAGAGCAAAGGCATAATTGTGCCACTTGAAAGAATCTAGCAAAGTTCTCGATTTCAAATATTGCTGTGAATCGCCCTGGTTAATTGATTCGGAGTTGAATTCGGTTTTTGCTCTCTGATAATTAGCTTGGTGTTTCCTTAGAAATTTCATAATTAAGGCAAAAACAGTTTCGTGTTTTGCAAACGAGATGTGAAATTTCTCACACTCTATGATAAGGTAATTCCAATTTTTACAGCCTTTTTTCATCAATATTGTGGAGTTTACAATCATTTGTAACATTCTGTTTTTATCGCACTACTTCATTTCTTAGTGCTTCCAATATGCAACACAATGAATGAAGTTGCCAATGCCTCCGTATTTTTATGCCTTCATTACAACTTCACAAAGCTTAAGGAAATCTTTATTGGTGGTATGGTAAGAAAGTGATCTACATTAATAAAGAGGAGGATTTACTGGAAGAGAGTTCCTTTAATTATCACGAGATCTACTAACTATTGAAAGTGACACAATTCAATACTAACAAGGAACACTAGGGAGGTGTTCCCCTCTGATTTTGATCAAACTCATATATGTTGTAGAGGACTCAAAACTAAAGAACACGTAATTTTTTTTATCGGCTAATACGCGGCTCTAGGGAGGGAAACCATGGTCAGAAGGTGACCACTTTCGGGGGTGATCTTTCAATCCCACCTATAAGGACGGTGTTTTTACAAATGTTCATCACGGTAATGAATACCTTATGAGAAGTCATAAAAATCACAATTGATAGTTTCTCCGGCGGTTGCAATTGGGGGGGGGGGGGGTAAACTACCCCGTAAAAATTTTGTTTTTCAAAAAAAAACATGAGGCTCATAATTTAATAAAACCAATTGCATTTGGAAGAGCATGGAAAAATGCAGAATACCTGTTTTTGGATTTTCCCCGGAACTGAAGTTTTCTGGGGTGAAAAAAATAATTTCTCGGAAATATCACCTATCACAGTGGTGAAGTTTTTTATCCATTTCATCAAGGTGATATATAGCTGGTGAGGAATTATGAAAATCATAATTGATAGTTCATCCGGGGGTTGAAATTCGGGGGGGGGGGGGGAAACTACCCCTATAAAAATTGCGATTTTCAAAACAAAACTATGTCTCAGAATTTTATAAAACCAATTGCGTTTGAAAGAACATGGGAAATGCAGAATACGTGTTTTTGGATTTTCGCCAGAACTGAAATTTTCTGGGATACATAAAAAATGATTTCTTGGGAATATCACCCATTACAGTGGTGGAGTTATTTATTCATTCCATCAGGGTAATAAATAGCTGATGAGTGATTATGAAAATCACGATTAATAGTTTCAGTCGACATAAACATATCACGAGAAAACATTCTCTTCCTAATTGTACATCTCCAATTGTTTTCACCATGAGATTCAATCCTACAAACTGTGACGAGGCATATTCATTTATTTTTTATTATTTTTCTGCATATTTTTTCCCATTACACACTGCCCCCTAAAATGTAAATCCCGCCACCGTTGGATACCCCTTCCCTCACTTTTCCCGTCATCGCCCCTCTACCCCTGCCCCTGGACATTACGAAGACATCAGCCGAAGGAAGACATCAGTTCCGGCCCCACCCGATCAATTGGAGAAGCCATCGCCTCCTGGGAATTCCCCATACTAGACCCCCGAATATTCAACACCAGCAATAATCCCTTGCGAGACATCCCTGGATTGTGGTCATCGTCACCACTCACCCGTGCTGATTGGCCCCGATTGCTCCCGAATTAAAACCCGAAGGACATCGACACCTGACGAACCCCCACGAATCGCGAAGGAAAAGAAGAGACCGTCACTCGTGCATTAGCTGCCCCGTGAGTCGTCACGTGCCCCAAAAGTTAATAGTGAATACAGTAGAATTTGCCCGGAAGTATTCGCGGATAAAAAGAGGATTTTCGATACATCGATCTCATCCCAGCTCTAGTATTGGTGCCCAGGAAACCCCGAGGTAGAAAGGAGGCTCTCCAGGAAAACGCCCTGGTATTTTGAAGGAGTGCAAGGCGCCGGTGGAATTCCACGTGTTCGCCAGAGTGAAGTCCCATCGTGAGTACGAGTTACCCCCCTCATTTTCCCTCTTGTCCCCACAATATTACCCTTCATACCCCCCAACGGTGAGCCTACACTCTTTGTTTCTTCCCCATTTAGTTATTCTTCTTATATTTAGTTGCATTCCCTCGACACGACTAGCTTCTCCCCTTTTTCTGCATTAGAGTCACTCCCCTTTTTACATGTACAAAAGTTGCCTGGCCTTACCCATAACCCTAGATCCAAGTAAAAGGCATTTCAAACGTCTTACGACGATCTAATCTGTAAATTACTAGAAATATAGATATTTAGTTAATTTTATCCCTCCTTTGTCCTTATTATTTAATTGCCCTAAATCCCCCTTTTAGGAAATAATATTAATTAAATATTGAACGGTCACAAAACGTTATTAAGCTCCTCATGGCAACATTTAAAGTGATGAATCTTGTGGAAACTCCTGTAACTAATGAAAAACGAGAATTGACAACTAATTTCAAGAACATATTGGAAGAAACTATGGAGGAATATAATGGTGTGGAAATGATTGAAGAATCCACTCTCGATTTCCTAGAGCCATATAAAGATATCGAAATGATACCAATTGAGGATACAGAATTCCAACTGCATCTTAAAGAATCACCTGACAGTTGTTCGGACGATGATGAACCTATAGGCTATGAATATAAAAAAAAGCAGTTGAATTCTGGACGAGTGCGAAAACCAAGAAAAATCTGTCTATAAAAACCGTTTCCAATAGATTTAAAAAAGTGAAATCCGTCCAACAATTACGCTGGGCGCATCAAGTCAATAAAAGAGGAACTTATATGGAGAAGTTGAAGCGTATTTCAGAGTATATATTGAAAAATATGAAGAATGCTATTGATGCGGGATTAATTCATGATGCAGACCTACGAAGATGGGCTCTGCAAGCCCAGAAAGATATTGGAAATGAGGATATTCGTTTCAAGGCTTCCCCATGGTGGCTGCATTGCATCAAAAGAGCTCATCGTATTACATCTCGCAAGATTACTAAATTCATGACGCGTAAAGCAATGGAAAATCAAGAAGATTTACAAAAAACAGCGGATCAATTCGTGCGAAAAATCAAACCATATTTTGAGATATATGGGTTGCAAAACATCTATAATTCTGCTCAATGTGGTTTTCAATTGGAAACGAATTCGGGACGAACTTTGGCCGACAAGGGGTCCAAAGAAGTCTCGTACATTCTACAATCTAAAACATCAACGACACACAGTTATACGATACAACCCACGATATCTGCTGATGGAAAATTATTGTCACCTCTTTTCATTGTTTACAAGGAACCCTCCGGAACATTTGGCCCAAGGGTCCAGGAGAATCTATTCAGATCTTCAAATGTTTATGTAACGGCTTCAAAATCGGGAAAACTGACTTCTGGTAAGATGATATTTTTAATGTATAACAAGATGTGACGAGTTATTTACACTCATTGCAATGTTCATCGTATTCCAAACATTCCAGAGCACTTCAAAATTTTGTTGGAAGAAGTATTCTTTCCACACGTGGAACCAAAAAGTCTAGTGTTGATTGATTCATGGAATGGACATTGCTCTCGAGTGGTAGAAGAGGCAACTCCTCGGAATAAAGAATTATTAACTATGCTGTTCCGAAAGGGACGACCAGGAAAATTCAACCTCCTGATGTATACGGTTGCAGAATTTGAAAAAATTATGTCCGTCATTTTTCAGATACGGTCGTTCTCTTGAATTATGACAACAATTTACATGCACGAAATAATGTAATAAAATTGCAATCTCTAGTTCATAATCAATTATCGTCACCAAGGTATCAAAATTTATTTCGTTATGCTTGGTTCCAAAGTGGCTACATTGCCAAAAAAAACCAGAGGAATTTGATAATCATGTTGATTTTGCATTTGGACAATCTTCTAATCCACAATGTCACATTGATGGTTGTTCTAATGTTGCAGTAGTTAGATGCTCGTGGTGCAGAAACTCTCTCTGCCTGCAGCATTTTTTGATGAATATCATTTCTGTACCGATTATAATCCCTAATAAAATATATATATATGAACAACCATAGGAAAATGCCAAAGAAGTAATGGCTCGATTGAGACGGATGGAATGAATTTCTACAATAAATACTACATCATTTGGACAATTCACAGTTCTCCCAGAAATTATTTCTTCTACCCCAGAAAATTTGAGTTCCGGGGAAAATAAAAAAAAAATGGTATTCCACATTTTTCCATGTTCTTCCCAATGCAATCATTTCCATGAAATCCTGCCCTATAATTTTTTCAAAAATATTTTCACAGGGGTAGTTTACCCCCCTTCGAATTTCAACCCCCAGAAGAACTATCAATCGTGATTTTCATAATCGCTCATAAGCTATTTTCTCCTTCGATGGAATGAATAAATAACTCCACCACTGTGATGGGTGATAGTTCCTAGAAATCCTTTTTTTTTATCCCAGAAAATTTTAGTTCTGGCGAAAATCCAAAAACACGTATTCTGCATTTTTCCATGTTCTTTCAAACGCAAATGGTTTTATAAAATTCTGAGCCATAGTTTTTTTCTTTAACGAAATTTTTATAGGGGTAGTTTACCCCCCCCCCCAATTTCAACCCCCGGAGGAACTATCAATTGTGATTTTTATAACTTCTCACAAGCTATTCATTACCGTGATGAACATTTCAAAAAATACCCTCCTTATAGGTGGGATTGAAAGATCACCCCCGAAGGTGGTCACTTTCTGACCATGGTTTCCCCCCCTTAAGCCGCGTATTAGCCGATAAACAAATACGTGTCCTTTAGTTTTGACTCCTCTACAACATACATGAGTTTGATCAAAATCGGAGGGAAACACCTCCCTGGTGTTCCTTGTAAGACGAAGATATTTGCTGATGACTACTGGAATGTCTTGAAAACGTGAGTCGAAAAATAATGAATTATAGAAATTAACTGAAAAAAAGAGTCATATGTAATACCACGAGAGCTTCCAAATTATCGGGTATTTCCCGATAGGTTCGTTGCAAACAAACGAGGGAGTCAAGTTTTTCAGGCTAAAAAATCACGAGTGTGAAGCACGAGTCACCCCGAGTTCCTTTCATTTTTACTTTCTTGATGACTTTCTTTCACTCCGCAGGATAATATTTGATTAAGGTCTTTGTTGGCATGTAGGGAACCTTGACGAAAATGCCTAATTAATTTTGAAGCACGAGGAGTATTCGGAAGACGATTTTTCCATCCAAATTTCGACCAAGAAAATTGCACTATGAGACAAAATCCATCTGTCAGTTCCAACGAGGGGCTCACTCAACCAAGAAATCTTTTGTTTTTCATATATATATATATATATATATATATATATATATATATGTATATATATATGTTTAAAGGCCAGTTCGATGACAGTAACGGATTTCTTAAGCATACGGTAAATGCAGCTATGGTCACTTTGATGACAGTCATCGAAATGACCAGTAGTGGGCGTTCGTCGTGTGGTATAGTGTTCGTCCTGCAAGTTTGACCTCGACCTCACGAACCCTCCAGTATGCCGATAACCTCAGTCCGAATATCTGACGCGAATATTCCCGAAAGTGGAGTTCTTATGTTTTGTAATAAAACTTGCGGTCAGAAGGGACCGCGGCGGATCTAAGTGCATGAGGAGGTAGAGCAAGGTATGAGCGTCATTTACCATCTGAACATAGCGACCGTGCGTAACCCGACCAGGCAGCATATTACAGCATTGCGCCAGTTGGAAATTGTGAATACACACCCACAATTAACAACTTTTTGGGAGCCTTGAACAGCCACCTCCACGTGGTGCTCCCGGGTCATGCCAAGAGCTGTTCGGTTTTGAGGTTATAATTCATACATTTGAATTATACTTCAAAACATTGCATATATATATATATGCAATATATATATATATATATGCAATATATATATATATGCACAGCGTACATATACGTCTCCATATACACCACATGTGGCTATCCTACTCGCCTTTTCTCTGAGAGGCCACTGCGTCAAATCGGAGGCGACTAGGTACCTCTGGGTTTAACCCAACTTTTTGAAATTGGGCGATTCCACAATTCTGGAGTTGAGGACGCCACGCACACTACACACATTTCGCGATGTTAAAACCCAGAGGGATTTAACCCGGAAGGAGTATGTTTTTCGAGCGGGGGACCGAAAAATTTTCAAAAATCGGAGGCGACTACGTCTGTTTGATGTAGCGGAGGCCA
>NW_021680749.1:158965-164237 GCF_001412515.2 Diachasma alloeum
TATATATATATATATATATATATATATATATATATATATATATATATATATATATATATATATATCAACATGAAAAATTGCAATGTACAAAAAAATAACCAAAGGAAAAAATAGCCGGTGAGTAGGAACACGCGTCGTGTGTGGTAACCGACAAAATGACCGTTCATTTTCGGTCATTTTTGCCCCCTAACTCTAAAATGACCGATCATTTTGTCGCCTACCATGCACAACACGTGTTACAACCATCGGCTATTTTTTCCGCCTACCGGTGGAACTATAAAAAATTATCAGTTGAATACCGCGTTGATCGTATAAAATACCAGTCGAATACTGCAATTCTATGGGCTGAAATTTTGATGGGAGTAATTCTCGATATAATTCTCTTCTGATTGGTCCACGAAACGTCGAATACCGCAGCTCTATTGTTCGGAAAAGTGATGGGGGAAATAATCAGTAGTAATACCACGAACCCTCCAAAATTATCGGATATTTCCCGATTGTTTCGTTGCGTAGCAACGAGAGGGAGAAGTTTTGCAGATTAGAATCAGGAGCGCGCAGCGCGAGGGATTTTTGTGCAAAACCTATCCCGGTCGTTGATACCCAGGAAAACATGAGGTAAATGTTCGATTAATTTTGGAGGTCGAGTGGTATTCGACGGATTATTTTTGGTAATCGGATCCTTCCCAAAACGACTCATTTTGACTTTCTTGATGACTTTCTTTCACTCCGCAGGATAATATTTGATCATATAAAATGCCAGTTATTTGGTTAGAGAAACAGTTGCAGAGCTAGAGGGAAATTATCAAAAGCTACAGGGAAATTATCAAAAGCTAGGGGGAAATAACCGCTGTAATTTTAATTGGGAAGTACTTCATGTTATTGAATACTGAACTCTGATTGGCCCATGGAAGGCCAGATCCGATTACCAAAAATAATCAGCTATACCCCAAGACCTTCAAAATTATCAGGATCAGTTTTTCAGTAAAATCCCTCGCACTGCACGCTTGGGATTTTAATCTGCAAAACTGATCCCCCTCGCTGCTATGCAGGAAAACTTGAGGGAAATATTCGATGAATTTTGAAGGTCGAGGGGTATTCGGAGAACAATTTCTTCAATTCTGATTTTAGCCGATCAGGGTGCACTATTCGGGATTAAGGGACACATTTCACCAAAATGTTAGGAATATTTGTCAAATTCGTAGAAAACAATTGACAGGCTACAGGGAAATCATCAGTCTGATAATTTTCTTGCAGCCGGGGAAATTATCAGTGTGAAACGCGTCACGGAACCCCGAATACTGCATTCTGATTGGTCAAAATCAGAATTGAGGAAATTGTCAACTAAAATTCCACAGCGACCCACTTCACGCGATACTTTGCAGCTTGAATTGCACGCCAAGTTGATTGACTTTGAATTTTAATTTTTTTTTTTGGTTCCCTATGTATACCTTCACGGGTTTTTACATTTTGTTCCCTTCCCTATCTGCGTTACCATGGGCCGACTTACTTTATCTCCAACTGCACCCCATTCGGGATTGGACTGCCATGGAAAACCTCAGTCGTGCAGCCGGCCGATAATGCAGGGATTGCACTGTGTCCATTGGTCACACTGACTAAATGGGCACAGTGGTTCTCTACATTCGTGCCTAGCGACTGTAGTCCCACGCGGTTAGGTGTGCCCAAGCGGACACCCATCCAAGTACTGGGCAGACTGAACGCTGCGTAGCCTGGATGACCGCCGGAGCTACACACTCCCCGCGTGATCACTACAGCCGCTACTTTGAATTTTAATTAACTTTTTATTTCTTAAAAGAATTCGGATACCGTTAAAGTTAGAGGCATAAAAATGCTTATGTGGACTTTAAATTTACAATTAACAAACACGTGTTTTTTCTTTTTTGACAATCAACCCCTAAGGGCGTACCATAGAAAGTTCTAGAAATTTCCAAAACTTCTTTGACAATTTTCGAATTTTCTAGAAAATGAAGAAATATTTTTCCGAAAAAATTGAATTGCTCAACCTAGGTAGGAAATCTGGCCCAGCCCTGGACTAAACATTGACATGCCGGAGTCATTGGGCTCCAGCCGTTAGGATCATTGTATGGTTTAGTCATAAGGGTGAGATGATGAGAGTGGAATCATAGAAATGAAATCATAAGGGGGAAATCTGAAAAGTAAACTTGCACGGGTTCAATCGTAATAATCGAAAGGGACAGAAAATCACCGTGACGGTTGAATGGCTGAGGAACGGGCCCCGAAATCCGGCAGCCCGGCCACCGTGGTTAGAATGAGCCCAACTCGTTTATTTTTCCAGTACCGGCATGCGACTGGCACGGGGTTGGCTGCCTAACTATTCATGACAATTATCAATAATAACAAAAACAAAATAGTTAACCCCTTTAAGAATTATTTTTACCATTAATTGTGCCCAATCTATCAAATCCCAACGCAATCTTTGCTGAAAAACCAATTTGGTTGACTTAACGATGTTCAAGCGATAACGAAATGTAGGAGGTGAGACGGAGGGGAATCTTGTATTCTTGCAGAAAACCAATCCCTGAACATAAAAATTCGGTTCCCTTCAATTGAATAATACGACCATATTTACATTCTTCTGTAGTCAAATAATACTTTTTATAACTATTTAATTTTTTTCCCTACATCCTATATGCATCAAAAAAAATTATATGCAATTTTAATGATCAATGGGTAATAATTAATTTGTGTAAAAAAAAGTGGCAACGTCGGCCCGACGCCAGTTTTTTTTCTTCAGAGTTGATCGGCCTGCCACACTATGGAGGGTTCTCGCTGTACGTAGTCATGCGCATAAATACAGGTAAATTTTTTTCATCGATATATGTTTATCCAAAAAATTCATCACCCACGTCGTTATAATTCACTATTGACAAGCAAAATAATAGTAAATGAATCCCAGGATCTCTCTGTGAAGTCAGGACTCACGAATGATTCCCACATGAGTAACAGGGCAAAGTGTTGTCTCTGCATTCGGCTTAACCTCAAACAGAGATCACTTCAGAAACAATGGTTTCTTTCAAGGGGAAGGATGCTAAAGAGCAAACATTCCATGAATTTTATTGATATTTCTTACTGGAGAAATTATCTTCGGATATTATGAAGTCCACAACGGTCCTTTATTCATCTTCTGTATTTACCGTGTTTACCCCCACCCGATCGGCAAGTGCTACGTTGTCACAACTCACAGTTGCGCGCACAGAAATTCAGATTTTTAGTGGTTTTTTAGCAATTTTGGCTGAAAAACGAATTCAACCGATGTTTTTTTGTTTGCAAAAGATGTATTCATTAATATGTCACACGCGGACAAAGTTTCGTGACATTGGTTGCATTTTTATGTTCAGTCTACGCATTTTTCCCCATAAGAATACGTGTTAAATATCGCTTTTTAAAATAATTTATTCCGTTAACTTCAGTAATCTGAAACAACAGACAGAGTATGTACTCAAAAAATTTCAAAAAATTGGCTACAGTTTTTTACCTTGCTTGAACATCGTTAAAATATTAGCCTCACTTGGGCTCGAACCTAGTCGCTAGTCTACTGCGCAATTAGTAAAATCTCGACTTTAAATCATCCATATTCATTTAGCCTCATTTTTTTCCACTGGATCGTTGTTTTATCCAGTTCATAGAGATATTAAGTGATTCAACTCCAGTTTAATTGGTTAATTAATTCAATAATGTATAATCATAATGATGATTATAACAATAACAGAAATGATAACGATGATGGATAATTTTTAATGACGATAGTTTTTTCCTTCATGATAATTGGCGAATATTATGTGATTTTAATGCCTACAATGCCGCCTTGAGCATTTCATCTTTACGATTACACCATTCAAATTTTCCGCTCAACATTCCACCCTTACTATTCAACCGTCACGATGTTATCCTTATGATCTTATCGCCTCTTTCTGCTATTACGATTGACCCCGTAGCAATTTTACTCTTCAGAAAAGTTTTCTGCGCCCTTATGATTTCGTTCTTATTATTACATTCTCATCATCTTATCCTTACAACTTAACCCTCCCAATAAAATTCAGATCAGGAAGAGCGGATCCGAATTAGATCAAACTGGTTTCAGGCAGCCTGACCTCAGGGTGAGTTCATGCCTACCTGATCCGTATAATTACAAGCGAACGGACCTCAGTGTAAGATCAAAACCACTTAATCCGAGCTTAAGCAGAATGATTGCAGGTGGACGGATATCAGGTTCAGATCAGCTTCGCCGAATCAGAACTTGATCAGAGTATTTCGGCTCAGATCGACTATATCAAGAACTAATCAGTTCCTCCTCATGTACCACCTCAACTGAAGCAATTTCCAGAGACATTCAGCTGTCGGATACTAGGTCATGGAATACATTGACTTATTTACGTTAATATTTATTTACAAATTATTAACTGTATGAGTAATTGCATTACTCATACAGTTTTTTGAATTTTTCTTGTTTTTGAAATGTTCCGAATCACTTTTTGTCCATCACGTATCATATTTTCGACTTGGATGACGAAATACACAAATTTCACCTTGGCATTCTGCTTGGACTCTCGAATACTGGTACTTCCATAGTACTGCACCGATTGAATTTTTTTTTCAAACCACTCATCTTGATGGTCTCTATGTAAGTCAATGAGATATCGACTCTTTATACATAGACACTTTAATACATAGTTTAGAGATATAGCCGTTATTCCATTTTTCATGAAAAATCTTGTGCGCACGATAACTTGAAAAAAGGAGATAGTAAGATGAAGTTTGATATGCTTCGAGCTCTCCTAATATTAAAGGTTTGTATTCTGAATGGGCTCAACCAGCCTAGCAGTTTCGAAGATATTTAATCTTGTGTACAAATCTATTTTATTGAAAGATTAAATATCTTCCTGTAGATACCCTATAGTATGTGGTTACGGGTGTATGCCTGTTGTATACTAATGGAATTGGTAGAAATGAAAAAGAGAACAACCGTTATAACACATGAAGAAACGGTCAGATGGCTCACACCCTTGCTTATTTTGTGAAGATTTCTAAGAAAAATTCGAAAAACCCGCACACACATTAAAATTATATCTTGACATGTCATGATATTCTGCATTATTTCGAAGTGAAATTGGAAGATTGTAAAAATGGACAATTAGAAAGAATACCTAATGGATGGAATCCTTTGTAGACTCTCTCTCCCCCTCTCCCCCACTCCCACTCTCTCTCTCTCTCTCTCTCTCTCTCTCTCTCTCTC
>NW_021680749.1:169528-217103 GCF_001412515.2 Diachasma alloeum
TCTCTCTCTCTCTCTCTCTCTCTCTCTCTCTCTCTCTCTCTCTCTCTCTCTCTCTCTCTCTCTCTCTCTCTCTCTCTCTCCTCTAACAACAAATGATAGATTCGTGAAGAAACAACGAAATGACAAATATTTTGTAACCGACAACGATTATAGTTTGGGCTGCACAAGGGTGATATATACATTTATGTACAAATTTTTATGTTCATTTTTCTGATAGGGAATATCATACGATAGATCGGAAGAGTGATTCCCATGAACGTCGATAATGCCCTGCGGTACATATACATGACGCATTGAAACTGCGCCTGCACGCTATGAATGAAAGAGACAGATGAACCCACAGCATACCCCGTGATCCATGCTAAATCCCAAATACGCCGAAATCTCGTTGAATATTCTACTTGCTTCCTCCGTTTCTGCCTCACCTCTGCATTACCTCATCCGTGCGCTTTCTCCTTCAGCCCGTCCCTCTACACACACACACACACACACACACAACGAGAGATGGACTTATCGCCTGTTCCCACGGGTGGTTATCTGGCTGAATCGCAATCATGGAGATGTCAATTATTATCTCACACAGATGCTGTCGGGACATGGGTGCTTTCGGGCTTATCTTCATAAATTCAAACATGAGGACTCTCCGAAATGCCCGGTCTGCACAGGAGATGACGAAGATTCGCAATATGTATTTTTCAAATGCCCCCGTTTCAGTGAGAGCCGGCGTACTTGGAAATCAGCCCTGGAAAGGGAAGTCTTGGTTGAGAACCTGGTGAAAGCTATGCTATCATCACAGGCAGCTTGGGATGCAACAAGCAACTTCGCGGCAGAAGTCATGAAGGAGCTCAGAAGAGAGGAACGCGAGCGCAGAGCTGCAGGATAGACGGAGAACCTATTGGAACCTCCTACCCATGCACAACATCTAGTAGGATAGGGGGACGTACATTAGGTGGAAAATGAGGAAGAGCGAATAGTTGAGACCTCCCTCGCGAAGTAATACTTAACGGTGGTGCCGCGAGGGAAAGTAGGGTCGACGAATTTCCTGGGTCAAGTGGTTTAGTGGGTGAGGGCCGCACACAGGGTGGCAGTAACCGTCATGTTACTGTCCACTATCGTGCAGTTAGGTATATTTGCCCCAAGACCTCGAAAAAAAAAAACACACACACACATACATACATACACAACATATATATATATATATATATATATATATATATATATATATATATATACCCGGATCTCGGAGATGAAAACAGTCTGTGAGGTTATGGTTTATGTTTGAAATCTAGCAGAACAGCACTTTGCCAAAAATTTTATGATCAACAATCAAATGTCCGTGGATAATTAAATTTTAGAACAAAATATGTATTTGTCNTCGTCCCTTACAAACGAGCATTATATTTTCCGCTCGTTCATGAAATGGAGCTATAATGATATGCGAAGGAATTTACGGATGTTTGTGATTTTTCAAATATTTCTATGAAATTTTTGCATTCACCCCTGTTAACGAAATTGCTATCGAGATTGACTCAAAACGATCCGGAGGAGAAATCGATTTTGCGGTTGCTCTCACATGAAAGTTCTCATATTGTACGGGTGGAGAAATAGAAAATTGAAAAACATGTTTACTCAAGTCATTTTTGGCACAGCAAAAGGCAATCAATAAAAAAAAAAACAGAAGTTTGTGAAATATTTACATGCGAATTTTCTAGATATTTTTGGTCAAAAAAAAATGATCAAATTATTGAGATATTTCATGGACTTGAATCTTTTTCCCAACAAAAAACTCGATAAAAATTCGACTGGGTTGTTGGTCGCTCACTTAGCTTGCTCCCATTGCAGGTGGGTGGGAGTGGGTGTGACCCATTACGGGTAGAACTAATAATTTCCCGATCAGTTGCCTTTCCTTCATTCATTACAATTAGATTTTTCTATACAATTTATTCTATTGGGAGATTTTCAGCAAAAATACATCAAGACCTTTAAAATTATCGGATATTTCCCGAATGTGTTGTTACATAGCTACGAGAGGGATCATTTTTGCAGATGAAGATCCCGATCGTTGATATATAGGAGAACTTACGGAAAATATCCGATGAATTTTGAAGGTCGAGGGGCATTTGGAGGACAATTTCCTCAATTCTAATTTTGGCTGATCAGAGTGCATGTCAAATTCATAGGAAACAATTGACAGGTTACAGGGAAATTATCAATGTGAAATGTGTCACGCGACCTCGAATTCTGTACTCTGATTGGTCACAATCAGAATTGAGGAAATTGTCAACTATAATACCTTGGGGTATTATAAAATTAACGGATATTTCTCGCATGTTTTGTGGCATAGCAACAAGAGGGATCCGTTTTGCAGATTCAAATTTTACTGCAAAACTGATCCCGATCATTGATATGCAGGAAAACTTGAAGGAAATATTCGATGAATTTTGAAGTTCGAGGGGTATTCGGAGAACAATTTCTTCAATTCTGATTTTGGTCGATCAGGGTGCAGTATTCGGGGTTACGGGACACATTTCACCAAAATGTGAGTAATATCTGTTAAATTCGTAGAAAACAATTGACAGGCTCCAGGAAAATTATAAGACTGATAATTCCCCCGCAGTCGGGGAAATTACCAATGTGAAACGCGTCACGTAACCCCGAATACTGCACTCTGATTGGTCAAAATCAGAATTGAGGAAATTATCCATTGAATTTTCTCGGCTTAAATTTTGTAAATTTTTTTGTTCGATTTTCTTAATAAAAAACAAAGAACAACAGAATGAAAAAAAATAATGAAAAAATTGAACTATATTGAAAAATCTTTGAAAAGTTTCAAATTTCAAAAATTAATGTTTGAATTACTCCGAAACCGCTGAGATGATTTTGCTGGAATTTCACTCTAGTCTTAATCAAGGATGCAATACAAGGTTGCATCAATTGCGATAACAAGAAATCACTCTCATTGAATCTCTGAGAGGAATCATCAAAGTTGTAAAAATCAGGCCCGGTCACGCGCTTCGCGCGCTCCCTCTTTAGGGTATGACCGGTAGGGGTTGGTGGAATTGGATGTGACCCATTACGGGTCGCACCAATAACTTCCCGACCATTTGTTTTTTCTGTCATTAATTTTTTTATTATGTATTTATTCAATCTTTTTCTCACATTTCTCCGAGGCAATACCCATAGAAGACAAGAAAATCCGTGTGCGTGCTCGCACTCACACACACTCCCATGCACACACATCGCCGTATTCCGCATCGAGAAAAGATTTAATTTATCAGAAAAATAAAATTGTTTCTTGAATGTATATCGATTTCGAAAAGAGCTAGTGAACTGCTGATTAAATGTCTTCCCGTATTCCATGATTTGTGCGTTATATCACGATTCATCGTTTCTAACAAAAAAAACTTGAAATCGCATCGTTATGCACGGAGAAATGGTCTCGTTTACAAAAAAACGCTAATTTTCGACTTTTTTCCAAATGTTTTTTGGAAAAAACTGGAGAAACGCTGAGACGATCGTCTCCATAATCTAATCAGGTTCAAGTCACATGAAAATACAGCGATTAAAAAAAAANGACAGGTACCTGAAAAGGGTCAGAAGTGGTTCCAAAGGTCATGAAACGTGGAGAAATGCTGAAATTTCCACATTCGATTTTCAGGGTCATTACAATAACTTCCTCCGTTCGGGTCGGGAAGTTAAAAAAACCTCATTTTTCGACGTTTTTTCAGAAATTCTATTGCAAAATCTAAAGAACTGCTGTAGCAATGTTGTTCAGAATCTAATTAGGTTTAAGTTACATAAAAACACATCGATTGCGTGAAAAAAAATTGAATCGCATCGTTTATTCGAGAGAAATGGGAGTACAATATTTTGGTTACAAACATACATGCACACCCACCTATACAGTCCGGTCTCTAAAAAGTATCGGGAGAGTTTCGACACTGAGAAAAAAATTTCTAATATCTGAAACATATTCTCTTGAGAGAAGTAAATTATTTTCAATGGCCTAAATCTCAGAATGTGTGCACTTCACGGAATTCGAATAAATTTTCATTCATCACTATCGTTTTGCGTTACGTCATGAATATTTTACATGTTGCAATATTGGAAGTGAATAATGAAAAAATCATGAAAACAATAAAGACTAGAAGATTGACGATTCTTCTACGCAATTTAAGTAAGTTCATTTGCGACAAAATCATACTTGAGAACAACAAGACAAGAATGTTTTAAAGCATGAAGCCTTTCTCGGGTCATGTGAGTTGAGATGCCTGAGAGAATTAAGCAATTGAAGAAAATTTACTTGTCTCAAGAAAGTATGTTTCAGATATTAGAAAATTTTTTTCTCAGTGTAGGGGTCATGAAAAGTGGAGAAGTCATGAAATTTCCACAATCGATTTTCGGGGTCATTACAATAACTTTTTCCCTTCGGGTCCGGAAGTTAAAAAGAGCATTTTTGCCGGTGTATTAAACAGACTAGCTATTGTCGGAATTGTTGTTTGCTACAAGTTGCCAAATAAATTCAATCTTTTTTCTCCGTGTGAGTTCCCCATTTAGAAATACTATTTTGCATAGAGAAATAATCATTATTGATGATAAGAAGTTCTTCTTTGATACTTGAGACACGCTATCTGAATATTATTCAAACGAGTAATATTGAATAACAACCTTCAATAAAAACATTCTTATCAACTGGATTAATCAAAAACAATTATCCTACTACTTCTAATTCATCGAATATTGAAATATGTTGATGAAAACGGTATAGTTGTGCATGTAAACATACGAACATAAATTAAATGCACTATTTTGTTTCCTACTGGTGGATGCACATATAATACTATTTTCATCACGCTGTGACGAAAAGTGAACTTTTCGGCACGCTCCGCGTGCCTAAAAGTCCAATTTCTGCCACATTATGATGAAAAATATTGTTCGTAACTCGTGAAAAAATGTTTTTTAGCTCCTGGGATTATATCACTCGCCTGCGGCTCATGATATAAACCTCCCACTCCCCAAAAAACACTTTTTTGCACTCGTTACGAAATATACTATATCATGGAACCCCAATTAAATCGCACATTATATTCATAACATTGATATTTGATGTTATGGATTTCAGTGAATTCTAGCAATAAATATCAACAACAATGTCGTGGTGTGGCGCATTTTTAAGCAAGGTAAACTAAATTTTGAAGTCAACGTGTATTTCGCGAATCGTATTAATATGATTATCACCATATAATAATATATTATTACTGAGTCCCCATTGACAGCGATGGCTGTGTGGTTTGAGTGTAGGATTCGCATGCGGGGGACCACGGTTCGATTCCCGACTGGAGGGCCACGATTTGTGACATTTTAAACCCCACGAGTTCATTGTCCCGAGGGAGCCTCGCAAATGACGACCGCACCTGGGCAGGTTTTTCCCTTGTCTTTCGACGAATGCGACACAGAGGGTTTGGGATGGGAAGGGAGCAACCCAGGTAGGAAATGCCAGTGTTGGAAAAACAGCCCAAGTCTGGCACAAGCCTGGGGTTGCCAGGTCTGGGCGGTCAAGCTTGGACCGAGCTTCGGCCATGCTTGGGGACCAGGGCTTGACCCTCGGGAGAAGGGCGGGTAACCGAGCCTTGGTTGACAGATCTGGCTTAGCCTTGGCCGAACATTGGCATGCCGGAGCTCGATAACCAGGCCCCAGCCAACGGTGGCCCGGAGCTTGGTCATTGGGCTCCAACCGTTGCTGTCATTGTAAGGGTTAAGTCGAAAGGGTAAGATGATGAGAATGGAATCATAGGGGTGGAATCATAAGGATAATATCTGAAGAGTAAAATTGTAAGGGTTGAATGGTAAGGGCGGAATCTTGAGGGTAAAATTTTAAGGGGGTAATCGTAAAAAAATGGTGACATTGTAGGTATTGAAGTCATATGTTATTCGCTAATTATTACGAAAAGAAGAATCGTCATCCAACATTAATCATCATTGTTACAATTATTATTGTAATTAATAATAGTTATTATTGTTATTCATCATTGAATTAATTCACCGATTAAACTATAGTTGAATCACTTAATATCTCTATTACCTGAATAATAAAACGTTCAAGTCGAAAAAAAACCGAGATGGAATTAATATGGAAGATTTAAAGTAGAGTTTTTACGAATTGCGCGGTAGGCTAGCCCAGGTAAGAATTGACGATAGAAACGGGGCTCATCAAGCCCTGGACCAAGACTCGGAAATGCTCAATCAGGGGTGGAGCTCAGCCTTGGATCAATCCTCCTTGAGCCCTAAAATGATAACCTCGTTTCAGGCTTAGTCCGCAAGGCTTGAACGAGGCTCGGTGCCAAGGCCTGATTCAAGCCTTGAATTACCACATTTTAAAGGCTCAATCGAGCTTCGGCTAAATAAACTGGAGTATTGTTTACAGATATTTGTATAAACAATTTCTTATTGCTTCATAACCCTTTTTATGAATTTGGAGTAAACTATGAAAGAGAGTGCGGTCGAACCGTACATCACTGTTGCTAAGTGTTGTTGGTGATTGTGATTGTCGGTTAATTAACAATGGATGAGAAAAAAATTATTATCATCATTAGTTTCTATTAATTATTTGTCCTGGATTATTACCGCGCACCTGGAAATTGAAATACAATGAAATCAAACATTTAAAAATTTGCTCCTCTGCTGGGGTTCGATCCGGCGTCCTTCTGATCCGTAGACAAGCGCACTATCCACTGGGCTACCTGCGATTTCTTAGGATGATAAATTTTTTTCGGGTATAAAAATTCAACTTGTGTTCGTGTTATTTTGTTATTTTGTTGATATCCTAATTAAACTTCCTGAACTTGAATAAATGATAGGTCCGATGAATTTATGACTTCAGAATCGATTGATTACTTAATTATAGATAAGGATAATAATAATTATGTAGCCTCATGCACAAAGGGCTGCTCTAGGCCTGGTCTAGGGGTAGCTTAGATAACTTGGCGGAAAATTATAGCTATGTTTGTAGATGATGATAATGTTTTCACCACCATTAGCTAATGAGTAGTGATATAAAAATTGAGGAAATTAATCGAAAGTAACTTTAATTTTCGAGGCCTTACTGAGCCCTGATTAAGCCTTGACGTACTGAGCCTGAATACTGAAAGCCTGGACTAGGCCTGAATTGAGCCTCGCCAATGGCCCCTTTAATCATCCTCATTTGAAGCTCAAGTGAACGATGAAATCAAGCCTATCCCAGGCCTGAATAACTGAGCCTCGCCAACCCTGGGCTCATACAGGCTTGTTCCCATCGTCAGCCTATGTAATTCTTATCTGGGAGTGGTTAGAACGTCGGATTAGTGGTCGTGAGGTCGTGGGTTCGATCCCACGTTAGGGTAATATTTTAAGTTAACAAAATTGGTTTTTCAGCGATGATTGCGGTATGGTTTGGTAGGTAGGACGCAATTAAAATGAAAAATCATCCTAGAAAAAGTTGATTATCGTGTTTTTGTTATTATTGATAATTGTCATGGACAGTTTGATAGCGAGCCTGGCGCCAATCGCATGCCGGTATTGATTGTTTTTCTTCCTTGTACCTGTTACGAATGCTCAGGAGTACGATTGAATTACTTGTATTTCAATCACTGATATCATGTACATGTAATTAAGTAATATTTAATTGAGCCCGGCCAACCGCTGGCAACCAATGGTGGGCCGAGATCGGCGCCCAGGCCTGGCCCCATATTATCATTCCAGGTTTCAACCAAGTCGGGCGCGGTCCCGGCGAAAGAATCGGCCCCTTAATTCGGTAGACCGGTCGCCGGGTTTGGACCGAGCCTGGCCCGTTCGTTTTTTCCTACCTGGGAAATGATAAAAACCCAAAAGGGTATACGAGACGAAAAATTTTAAATTTTTATTATCGATTGCCTTTTAATTTCATCATAAAAATATGTGACGGTTAGGTGTATATCGAAGAATAATAACTCGTCCCAGATAGAAAAGTCTCCTGCACGTGCAGGAGATGAACCCAGCGGCTAGGCTGCATTGCAATGTTATGCATTTTTGCTGCTTTACCGGGTTCCGTTTCTGTGTCTCAGCCCATCGTGCGAAATCCATGCATCTAACTATACAGGGTGTTCCATGGGAATGTGTGAAAACTGTTTGATTATTTTTTTTTACTGGAAACGGAAAACGAGAAGAAATACAGTTCCTGATAGAGGAGAGTTGTCATTTTTATTTCACCGTATATTCATTATTGAAACATGTAATTCACCCAACAAAAATAGCAGCTTACAAAAATTGTACGTGACAAGTGCGATTAATAGTAAATGTTTTCGAAATGAGAGCCATCAACACTGGCGCAATAATCCAAACGTATCCTAAAACCGTGGAATACACGTTCTAATGTTTCCTGTGGAATACCGTGAAGTCTTTTTAATGTTGTTTATCAAATTTTCGATTATTTTTGGTTTGCTTGCGTAACAAGAAACTTTTATGTAACCCCACAGGAAATAATCACACGGATTCAAATCTGGTGAATAGGGTGGCCAATCTATTCCCCTTCCACAAAATTTTGAATATCCCAAACCAAGAACTCGATCGCGATAAACTGTATTAAGAATTTCAAAAACTTCGTGAGTACGGTGGGGAGGTGCTCCATCCTGCATAAAATAAAGTCCATTGACAAGCCTTCTTTTTCTCGCATGAGGGAAGAATTTTGTTTCTAACATTCTTTTGTACTCATTCCCGGTAACGGTAGATTCGAAAAAATGTAGATAGACACCCTTCATGGAGAGAGCAGGCCAAACAGTGACTTTCTGTGGATGAGCAGATTTCTTAACCAAAAAATTTGGCTTTTCAGATCCCCAAAGTCTCAAATTATTTTTGTTCACGTAGTTGTCTAGCCAAAAGTGTGCCTCGTCAGAAAAAACAATTGCTGTTTCATGCAGCTCGCCATTTTCGAACATTTGTGTCATTTTTTCACAAAATTCCTTTCGTCTCAGAATCGCCTTCTCTGTCAAACGCTTACACATCAATATTTTATGTGATGACGTTTCAAAAAAACGTGGAGGATGCGTTGCAATGTTGATTTAGTCAATTTTAAATCTTGAGCGGCTCTCCGAATGGATGAGTTGGGATTTGCCTTGAAATACTGTTCAACTTCATCGACCTTCTCCTCTGTTGCAGCAGAAAATGAGGGACCTGGAAGAGTAGCTCTATGATCATCCAAAGTGCCGTATTCCTCGAAATTTTCAATTATACTAGAAAAAGAATATTATCATGACTAGAAACCAACGGGATTTCTACGAAAATCTGTAATGTGTTTTGTTTTGTCATACAATCAATATGAAAAAAAATTTATTCTAACCTCCTCAAAGTGGTTTCGCTAGCAACTCGTTTGGATCCAAATTTAGTACGAAACCCCCTAAAAGCTTCACAGTATTTTTTCCCTCTCGAATAGAAGCATTCGATGAAATATCTTTTGTAACGAGATTTTCTCGTTACGGTAAACTGTTTTACCAACACGAAAACCAATGAGTCAAGAATGGTTAGAGTGAGGGACAGAGAGAGAGAGCGACATCTAACACCAGCTGAAGAAGCTGAGCGAGAGATGAGAGTAACATCGTACGGCGGTTTAAGTGAACTGCGCGTGAGGTGAATAGACCAATCAAATAATGCCAAGAGGCGTGGTTTGGGTGAAACCATGCTTCTGAACATTATAGAGAGGCTGTCGATACCCTGTCGCCTTATCTAGAAACTCGCCCAGCTGTGTTTGGGGGAAACGGGCCAGCGTACTGGCGTTCCAACTGGGCGATTCTAGAGGCGCTATCGACTTAGACTAGGGACCAACGGCTAGGTGAGCGGACTAGCGCCCCCTCGATTGCCGTCGAGCTGATTGGTGGTGGTGGGGTAACGGATGACCCACCGCCGCTGAGATATTCAGACTAGGGGGAGAAGGCCCTAGTAGATT
The DNA here is from genome assembly GCF_001412515.2 of Diachasma alloeum. Classification (NCBI taxonomy): domain Eukaryota; kingdom Metazoa; phylum Arthropoda; class Insecta; order Hymenoptera; family Braconidae; genus Diachasma; species Diachasma alloeum. The sequence goes on from NW_021680749.1 coordinate 179,481, forward strand.
TCGAGACAGTCGGTGATAGGCACTGGAGTCGAGTGGATGTAAATCGTCCGGTCCTCGACGACGGTTGTAGGTGGCATTAGTTCATTATGGATTATGGGGGTCCGTTGTGAGGACAAGGTCCGGAACAGCGAGAGAATGGGACGCTTCGGCGTCCCAAACAGAAGGATCGGATTACTTTGAGGACGTGGAGTGTTTTAATTCCATGTTCTCAGGGATCCATCACTTCGGACGAAAGAAGTGGTGTTGGCGTGGATCCGTGGGCCGGGAGTTAGGCCGACTCCTGGAGGCCCGATCTCACGTACCTCCACGACGAGTACTCTGGGTGTTTGCCCGCGATGATAGTGCTTTTATCGAGCATTGAGGTTGAGTAGGGGTAGGCACAGGTGGGTGAGAACAAGTCTCCGGATACCTGTGTCGTATGTGCCTCTCAGTGTTCGGCGCTCCGAGGAGTGAGAAGGATTCGCAAGTGATGGTCGACTTCTCCAGAGTTGACCCACTCTGGAGAGAAAAGGAATACGTCAGAGGAATGGAAACATCCTCGGCGAAAGATACATGGAGGAATGGCTCCTGGAAGATACGCTTAATCGAAGTCTCTCGGCTGAAAAGACGAGGATCGATCGAGTGAAATACTCCTAGTATGGTGGACCTCGCCCACTCTACCGTTTTACGCTGATGCTGGCTCGGCATTGTTAGCCCCGCCACGAAAAATCCTCAGGGTAGACGAGTTATCCTCTGAGGCCGGTTTACCGTTGGATTTTCCGTGAAAATCCAGCTGGCGCCCGACTTAATTGAGCGATAGAGGAGATGCCCAAAATAGTCTGGGATATTTGCTGGTGGAGCACCGGCAAAAATCCTTTACACTTTTTTCTTGAATTGTCAAATCACTCATTACTGCTAACAAACTAAGGCTCCTGCCACAGTTGGAATAAAACTGACTGGCCCCTAGTAAACGTAACATAAACGTGGAGAGTCAAGGTTATTTTACATGGGTCGGTAGGTGAGTTTAGTTTTCACACATTCCTATGGGACACCCTGTACATGTCGGTACGTTGCAACAGTGCAGTGAAATGTCTACGTCAAATTCTTTTTCAGATGCAGCCGTAAGGCTATAGCTTCCCCGCCACTGTCGAATATTGCTATCCTGACACACCCAGGTAGGAAAAAACGAACGGGCCGAGCTCGGTCCGCAAGTAATTCAATCTTACTCCTGAGCATTCGTAACAGGTTCAAGGAAGAAAAAAAATCAATACCGGCATGCGATTGGCGCCGGGCTGGCTACCAAATTGTCCATGACAATTATCAATAATAACAAAAACAAGATAATTAACTTTTTTAGGATAATTCTTAGTTTTAATTGCATCCTACTTACCAAACCCTAACGCAGTCATCACTGAAAAACCGATTCTGTTAACTTAAAATATTACCCTAACGCGGGCTCGAACCCACGACCTCACGACTGCAAATCCAACGCCCTAACCACTAGCCCATCGCGCAATTCATAAAATCTCTACTTTAAATCGTCCATATTAATTCCATTCCGGTTTTTTGGACTTGAACGTTTTATTATTCAGTTGATAGAGATATTAAGCCATTTAACTATAGTTCAATCGGTAAATTAATTCAATAATGAATAACAATAGTAATCATTGCTTCCGGATGGAAGCTTTGTAATCGTCCGATTTGCACATTCTCTAATTTTCATTGGAAATAATGTAGGATGGTCTGAAACGTAACAATACGAAGTTTGGGGACCATGTCTGTATGTGAATATGTCCACCGCCATCTTCCCGATGGTCAATTTCTAGAAAATTGAGTAATTAAGTGGCTAAAATACTTTTAAAAAAGTTAACCTTTTGTCAGATTATAGGTCTTAATGAGGACTAACTCAGTGCACAATTTCAGCCCGACCGGTCAAGTAGTTTTTGAGATAAAGCGATTCGTTTTTAAATCGTTTTTCACGAATATCTTTAGAATTATTGGACCGATTTAGTTTTTTTTTCTTTAAAAATATTCGTCTCGATGTCCTCTACCTAGATCAACAAAAATATATATAGCCGTCCATACAAAGTTTTTGAGATATTCCCCTTTTTCTGTTTTTTCATTAAAATTCTTGTATGCGCGCTAACGTGTGCAAAAATCAAGATATCGACTTGAAATTTGGAGGGAATATTCCTCCCGTGATAACAAAGTTTCGTATTGAAGACGGGCTCAATCACACCAGTAGTTTCGGAGATATTCAACTTTTTCTGAAAATCTATTATGTTGAATATCTTTAAGACTTCGCAAACCATTCCACTTGTTTTTTTTTCAAAATATTCGTTTTGATGTCCTCTACCTGTCTACCTGTTGTCTCCCAGGGGTGTACAAAATCCCTTGATCTTGCGGAAAAGTGTACATTGGTGAAACCGGGAGGAGGATCAGTACACGGATCAAAGAACATCACCGGTGTGCAAAAAATGACCATATCTCGCAATCTGCACTGGCTGAACATTGGATGGACACTGGACACTGTATCAAATATGACAAGACAGAAATGCTTGCCAGCTCACAAAGCCTCAAAACTCAAAACATCCATACCTGTTCATACAAAGTATTCGAGATATTCCCCCTTTTCTGTTTTTTCATTAAAATCCTTGTACGCGCGCTAACGTTTGCAAAGATCGAGATATTCACTTGTTTTTCAAAATAATCGTCTCGATGTCATCTATCTAGGTCAATCAAATTATACTACGTTTTGGAGATTCATTTCAATTAATCAAATTCGTATAAGCTGTTTTACATTTTTGGTGTTTCCTAAATTCTTTGTTCGCACAATAAGTTGAGGAAAAATTGGTATAGGAATGTGACGTAAAAAAATAGTTTCTCCTATAAATTGAAAAAGGGAATTGCTATTGATCCATTCGGAAGCTTATTACCAATGGAATTGCTAGAAATAAAAAATTAAAATACAAATAACACATAAAGTAACAGTCACATACCTTCTGCAATATAGGAGCGGTCAACTACTTGTTATTACTTACAATAATAATTATAACAATGATGATTAATGTTGAAGGACGATTCTTCTTGTTTTCGTAATAATTAGCGAATAACATGTGACTTCAATACCTACAATGTCCCCATTATTTTACGATTACACCTTTAAAATTTTACCCTCACGATTCTATCCTTACCGTTCAACCCGCTCAATGTCAGCCTTATGATTTTTTCGCCCCTTTCCATTATTGTGATTTAACCCTTACAATTTTACTCTTCAGATATTACCCTTATGATTCCACCCCTATGATTCCATTCTCATCATCTTACCCTTCCGACTTAACCCTTACAATTACAGCAACGGCTGGAGCTCAGTGACCAAGCTCTGGACCACTGCTGGCTGGGGCTTGGTTATCGAGCTCCGGCATGCCAATGTTCAGCCAATGCTGGACCAGATCTGTCAACCAAGGCTCGGTTACCCGCCTTTCCCCCGAGAGTCAAGCCCTGGTCTCCAGGCATCGCCGAACCTCGGTCCAAGCTTGGCTGCCCAGACATGGCAACCCCAGGTTTGTGCCAGACTTGGCCCATTTTTACAATACTGGCATTTCCTACCTGGGAAGCGTCGGTGAACGGAATTGCAGCGAGATAATCTTACATGCTCATTGTGACGAGCATCGCTCAGAGAATTTTTTCAATATAGTTTTTTTTGCATTCGAAATTTCATGTTTTTTTACTGTGAAAACAAGATAAATTTAATAAATAATAATAATAAAATATGAATGAGAGAATGATGGAATAACTAAATGAAAAATATAAATATCTATATTCATTGATATCCTGTTGAAATAATAAAATAATAATCAATATTATTATCATTTATTATTCACTAGAACAATTAATAGGGTTTTCAATAATCCAATAGAATTTCAAAAATTACTGATGAATAATAGAGTTTTGATGTTTTCTCAAATACACCTTTTCAACAGCATAACGCACGAACTGTATGGGTGTGAAAGAAGTAGGGGGCCACTCGATTTATTAGTGCGCCATAACAGAGGCTGGACTGCTCACGCACACCAACACAAAATGTCAAAAAGTGAGGTACTGTGATACTGTTGAATGGCTTAAATTTTCATTCAAACTTAAACAAACGAACAATATTTTTCGATTTTTTAATTCGATATTTTTCAATAAATCCGTCAATCCTTCGATGTCTGTCCTTCGGCAAAGATCGTGTCATGTCGGGGTGCTGAGTGGTCCGAACAAGCGTCAGGATTGACAGTATGTTCCTACCTTTGACGCTGTCATCAGCATCATTTTGAGAGCGTCTATTTTCCTATTTTCATGGAATCATGTTTGAGATCTGGGAGTTTTTTCATCATATGGTGTTTATATCAGGAATATATGCAATATCAAGCACAGTAAGTACTCTGAATTTTTCAATAATAGTACCTGAATATCCATTGAAAATAGTCTAGCAATCTCAAGTAACCTCTCAATGGCGTCCTTCACTCCAAGTTTTCTCTCTTCTATCCCATTGTCAAAATATCTTCTATGCTGAGTGGTGCATCAATTATTCCACCAATGATATGCAGAGAATAGTTTTCTATGGGCTTCTCAAGTATAAAAATGGTCTACCCAATAACTTTCAATTCTCTACCCAATGAAGGAAAAAATAACATTAGAATTTTGCGCATGGGCCCAAACGACGCCAACTCCAGTATTGCTGCAAGAATCTCCCAACATATTATCACAAGAAGATTCCTCCTCTGAGAATGATTGGGAACTCGCAGATATTAAACTACCCGGAACGAGCGAGTCAAGTTGCCGTTGATGTCAAGGTAATGAAAAATTTTCATCACAATAGAGATTGAATAATATAGACAATCACATATGACAAAATTCCATGGAAAAACTTAACGCTATCTATAAGAACTTCTATAGAAATATTATTGGAACTCCATAAGAATTCCCCTGGAAGTTTTGCCGAAATTCTATTGGTTTCTTTGCGCCAATTTTATTCGAGATTATGCTACTTTGTCGTATCATTTTTCAATTGTGAAAAATCAATAGATGTCGATTTTTCTATAAATTTATGGATATAAATTTTCTCAGTTTCCTGCTGTATCTTTGTGTATCTCTCATAATAAAATTCAATAGGAAAAACTCTGAAAATACATGTCCAGGAATTCTCAACTAAACCGACTGTAATGGTTAGGTGGGTGAGGTGTTGCTCCGGCGGACATCCAAGCTAAGCAGCGTTGAGTTGGGTTAGTACTTGGATGGGTGACCGCTTAGGAACACCTCGCTCGCACAAAAATTGCGGGCGGTAGGTACGGTGTAGCGGCCTAGTGTCTCCATCTAGTCAGTGTGACAAATGGATATATTAGGGCACTGCACAATCGGCCGGTTGTGCGACTGGGGTTTTACATGGTTTCCCGTGCAGTCCTAGCTCGAATGGGGCACAGCTAAGAGTAAGACGGCCATGATACCGCAGATAACAATGAGAGGAAAAAGAAAGGAGGGGAGGCAGGCTAGAGGAGAGGTTTCAAATCGAGAATTACTTCGATAAAATTAATGAAAAAAAAATAGAAGAATTTTCAACTAAAAAATCCGAACAGAATAATTTGCATAGAAAAGTCAACATTTATAGACGTTTGTGGACAAAAAAAAAATACTGCAAAGTTACATAACTTTCAAAAGTATTGGTTCAGAAAACGGGGAACATTATTTTATATCATTTTGATAATTTTGATAGAACTATTATAGAAATACCTAAATTCATGGTCTGTGTTATAGGGCATGTTATGGAATCATTTGTGAATTTTAATGATGACAATCAACGATTATCTATTTCGCTTACGATGATAATTGTCAATTACATCAGTCTTTGTATGGAAAATCGTATAAAAAGTTATCACTCTGTGTGCAAATCTTCATCATTTTGTGATTTTAGTCTTTATTTTTCATCTATGATGTTCATCTCCATAGTATTTAATTAAGTTTAAAAGATCACGGAATGTTGGTGAAATTTTTTTTTAAAACACTAACTTGTTATAAAAATTTTTATGACAAATTAGTCAGTGTTGTAAAAAAATTTTCTCTCCAACATCCCGTGATCATTCGAACTCAATTTTCCATGGCGTTATCCGTGTTTTATCATAAGTGTACCAGCAATGTACCTGGAAACTTATATGCGCAATTTTGTTTTTCAGAAGCCCTTATGACTGGACATGCTGGAGTCAGAGAAAAGGATCTAAAGGCTGGGATGGCACAAGTGGGTGCCAGAAGAAGCTGATCAAACTTGGACTTCGATCGAGAAGGACTACGAAACTCGAATATTACCGCAGATCCTGAGGATTTGTAATCGCATGATAGAGATAGTAATTCTGATGCCTTGTAGAGAAAGAAATCCTCAATCGCATTGGAAGATATGCCACATACTTCGGATGAAGCCGGAGACATGTTCAAAACCCAGGATTGGACCAGTATGCATTCTATGTATAGTTTTTATTTCCTATGTACTGCTCTACGAATCTATTTACTAGCAAAGAATAGATTTTACTCGAGGCTTGAATTGATTTCTTCTCCTTGAATACGTATTTATTAATATTTAACGAGTAGTCTAGTGGAGAGATTTGACTCTCTTATTCGGCATCATATTTACTTCTCAAGCGCATTGTGAGTTCATAATTAATGAATATTCATTTGTTCATATTCAAGCTTACCATTAGTTAATAGTTACAAAGCCTTGTTAATACTAAGTAAATTTTTCTATCAGTGTAATATTAAGTTTTTTTTTGTATACACATTGAACCTGAATAAAACTAATAATTGTACAGGGTGACAAATGGGAATAAGTGAAAATTGAACTATCATAGTTTTGGTGATTGATGTAGGAAAGGAAGGACCATCATGTTTGTAGACACAATAAACTTTGCAAATTTATTTGCAATTAGTTAGAGTTACATTTCATTTTTTTTTAATGAAAATTCACACGGTGAAAGAATTGATCAAACAAATTCGAGGGCATATAACTGATGGTAAATACTCTTGAAGTGTTCTCCATCAGAATCTGCACAATAGTCAAGGTGTTTCTGAAAACTATGGAAGACATCTTCAATTTTAGCTTGAGAAATATTAGAAACACCCTTCTGGACAGCGCTTATCAGAGCCTCTTTTGTCTGAGGATTATCCACGTAACAGAAGTCTTTGAGATAACCCCACAAAAAGAAATCACACGGGTTCAAATCCGGTGAGTATGATGGCCATTCCATCCCTGCTCGGGCGAAGCGAGGACACCCTGCGCCGATGACGCGATCACCGTATACTTTGTGCAATGCAGCAACATAGTATATTACGCTGCGCGCGCTCGTGTGTAATCGCTCAGTTCCTGCCCGAGCGGGGTATACTATTTTACGTTGCAAGTGTGTGCAAAAGATTAGAGAAAGAGAGAAAAGACGTTTCTTGAAAAAAAAAAAGATAGAAAATGATCAATTAAAATAGTTTTCCATAAAATCACGGAGTTTTGAATGTATTTATTTTCATAGAACAACTTAATAACAATTGAATTAACGCTTTTCCATGAGTCCTTCGTTTTGAAATAGTTTTTCATGGAATAACACAGTTTCAAAGATATTTTTTCATCACAAAACAACTTAATAATAATGAAATGAGCACTTCTCTAACAGTCTTTCTTTCTAGAATACTTTTTCATGAAATAACATAGTTTAAATAAACATTCTCCCATGCGTCCCTCTTCTTATTTAAAATAGTTTTTCATCGAATAACACAGTTTCAAAGATATTTTTTCATTACAAAACAACTTAATAATAATTACATGAGCACTCCTCTATGAGTCTTTCTTTCTAGAATACTTTTTCATAAAATAACGCGGTTCTGAATCACAGAAAACTCAAAAATAATTAAATTAACGTTTTTCTATGAGTTTTTCTTTTCTCCGAGATAAATATTTATGTTTTGGCAATTTGTAAAATATAAATTTACATTCCCTGGTAGTTTTGATAAATCGACATTCNAAGATTTCAGTTAATTCTCCGAGATACGCCAATACAATGTCTTCCAAAAAAATTGCTTCGGGTGACTGGTCTTCGAATTCATTGGCTTTGACCCAATCCATGTATTTTTTGTACTGAGTTTCGTATCTTGCCTTCGATTTTTCAGGTAATAATTTGTCTCTCGCATTTTTTACTGCTGCTTCAATTTTTGATGAGAGTCGTGGAAAGTCCGTTGATATTTTCACTTCTTCAATTTCTTCTTAGCTTTGTTCAGAGTCCTCTGCCGCAAAAAAACCTCCAGTCTTAATCAGAAGACAAATCAATCAATTCATTCTCGTCCAAATTCACATGCACTGNACAGTTTCAAAGATATTTTTTCATTACAAAACAACTTAATAATAATTACATGAGCACTCCTCTATGAGTCTTTCTTTCTAGAATACTTTTTCATAAAATAACGCGGTTCTGAATCACAGAAAACTCAAAAATAATTAAATTAACGTTTTTCTATGAGTTTTTCTTTTCTCCGAGATAAATATTTATGTTTTGGCAATTTGTAAAATATAAATTTACATTCCCTGGTAGTTTTGATAAATCGACATTCTCTTTGTTCGTATCAGANCGAGGTTGACAGATCAAGTTCTAACAGGTTAGGCCAAACACGTGTAGCAGTGTTATTGCTCACCCAATGATTTCCGGTGTAATCGTGACGGTTACGTTCCACGTTCCCTCCTCACGAATACACACGAGCGATTGCAGCGCCGCATGTAATCGTCTGGTTTCGCGNCTTCAGGACGACTAGGATAGTTGTCTGCTGCTTCAGAAGAGTCTTGAATCAGCGTTGTGGCAGATACAAAGTGTGCTGATTTTGGGGTGGCTCTTGTGGGTGTCGTTTTTGATGACTGAAAGTTCAGACATTCATCAATAAAGCGCACACTTTTTGTTTGAACTTTTTCAGCATTCACCGATGTTGAAGTAGTTGTTGACGAACGGATAGGTGCTGTTGAAGTTGACTGGAGGTTCGCTGATTNCACGTGCAAGGTAAACATCATTAGTTCGATGAGGTGTTGCACCGTCTTACATAAAATATAAATCTTTCACCAATCCTTTTTTCTTAGCGAATGGGAAAAATTCCGTGTCCAACATCTCTCGTTAACTCTCCCCTGTAATGGTCCCTTCCAAGATTTCCACATGTATTTGTTTNCATTTTATTTTAGTTTGAGTCTTCCATATATCCTCGGGCCACAGTAGGGAGAGTCCCACCCACCATACACCATAATTTCCTCAATGTTTGCACCGGTGTTAGCGAGTTGACTTGTTCCTGAACGACGGAGACCGTGCCCAGTGTACAACTCCGAATTTGGAAGCTTCAAGTACTTGGCAATAGTTTTGCAAAATGAACCAATTTTATTCCTTCCAATAGGTTGGTTGGAACATTTACCCTTTTGGAAATTTAAGAAGAATTTCTCCACTGTGGCATGATCGGGTCGCAAACCCATGTATCCTTTCACGATTGTGTAGTATTCATTTGATACTACAAAAGACCTCGTCTTTTTTGTTTTCGTGTCGGTTAGTAATACTCTTATAAAGGGCTTTTGAGTGTCGAGATCTACGCACTCACGTATGTCTTTCATCTTCAACTTCCATAGTTCGATGCCTCTGCACCCACCACACAATCCGAAAATTAGAGCCACCTAAAACATATATGTGTCGAATGAGGCTTGTTTTAGATGTTTTTAAAGAGTAATTTTCGGTCCAAGCCTAGGAAGTATTTTCTAATGAATGTAAGTTTGAAATACAAGCCGAAGGCAAGGATTATGATCCAATGAGTCAGAAAATAATGTGATTTGTTCATAAATACCTTTTCAACCAAATAAACTTCATTTGGAGCTTCTCTGAGGAATTTTGCAGTTTGGTCTTCCCAAAGAACTGCTGCTTTCGTCGGTTCATATCCTTTTTTTATTTTTTTCAAATAACAGTGCACGTCGTGATATTTGGACATATTAATTCTGTTTGTTATTGACAACACTTTTTAACCCTGAAAAAGCCGCCCACAGACTGTTTGGTGCTAAGATTTCAGTTAATTCTCCGAGATACGCCAATACAATGTCTTCCAAAAAAATTGCTTCGGGTGACTGGTCTTCGAATTCATTGGCTTTGACCCAATCCATGTATTTTTTGTACTGAGTTTCGTATCTTGCCTTCGATTTTTCAGGTAATAATTTGTCTCTCGCATTTTTTACTGCTGCTTCAATTTTTGATGAGAGTCGTGGAAAGTCCGTTGATATTTTCACTTCTTCAATTTCTTCTTAGCTTTGTTCAGAGTCCTCTGCCGCAAAAAAACCTCCAGTCTTAATCAGAAGACAAATCAATCAATTCATTCTCGTCCAAATTCACATGCACTGATTCGTTGTCACCCCGTTTCGCAGAATCTTGTCCCGAGTTATTGTTGTTATCGTCAGAATAATTTGAATAATCATTTCCATTAGTTTTGTCACCCTCTGAATCATTCATCTTGCTTATGCCGATTTAATTTTCACTTTTGTAAGACGAGGTTGACAGTTCAAGTTCTAACAGGTTAGGCCAAACACGTGTAGCAGTGTTATTGCTCACCCAATGATTTCCGGTGTAATCGTGACGGTTACGTTCCACGTTCCCTCCTCACGAATACACACGAGCGATTGCAGCGCCGCATGTAATCGTCTGGTTTCGCGCTTACTAGACGACGTGTAATAGCCGTAAATACACGCACGTGCAAGGTAAACATCATTAGTTCGATGAGGTGTTGCACCGTCTTACATAAAATATAAATCTTTCACCAATCCTTTTTTCTTAGCGAATGGGAAAAATTCCGTGTCCAACATCTCTCGTTAACTCTCCCCTGTAATGGTCCCTTCCAAGATTTCCACATGTATTTGTTTGATTGACAGAGCTGCCCAAACTTTACCTTTAGTAGAGTGGAGCGATTTTGCTACTGATGAATGTGGATTTTCACTCCCCCAAAATCGATAATTTTGTTTATTCACGTAGCTATTAAGGTAGAAATGAGCTTCATCTGGGAAAATAATTCGATTAGCTTCAATTTCAGCATTTTCAAACACTTGCATCAAAACTTTGCTGAATCCAAGTCGTTTCCCTATAGCAGCTTGCGTAAGCAATTGGTGGGAAGTGATTTTATGACGATGAAGTTTGAGGAAATGTCTAATTATCAAATGTAGGATCTCTCGGTTCAATTATAACTTCATAGCCGCCTTGCGTATTGAATCAGTTGGATGATTTTTGAAATGTTTTTCCATCTAATCCACTACTTCTTCCGTCGTTACTGTATAAGATGGACCCGGAAGATCATGGCGACGATCCTGTAGGGTACCATAGTTGACAAAATTATCAATTACCCTACAAAAAAGAACACATTGACTCACAAAAATTTATTGGAGACTAACCTCAAAAAAAATCGTACAGGAAAACTAAAAAATTCCTACAAGTGGTTTCACTCCCAATTCTGTGACTACCAAACTCACTACGAAAGCCTCTATACGGCTTTGTGTAATTTTTTCCTCGGGAATAATAGCACTCAATGAGATACACTTTTTCTTCGACAGTAAACTCACTCATTTTGGATGATATGAACTAGACCCCGCAGTGGCCCAACAGAATTTGCCAGGCTCCAAGTTTTAACCTACAACAGCCCGATCTCTGGTGACAAAGTGGAGAAGGAAATATAGGGGAAAAGTTTTCACCTATTCTCATTTGTCACCCTGTATGTATTGCATCCTTAATTCGAATATATCCATACCAATAAAAAAGTTTATGCGGCAATGTAGGAGCCTACTACCGCAAGGTCGCATCTAGACGCACGGAACCATCCACCGCGCTATTCAGCGTAACCGATTCGTGTAGTGGATGGCTAATGTGGCACCTAGCTGTTGGATTGTGACTAACAGCGCAACCTAGCAGCTAGCTAAATGCAAGTCAAAATTTCTACCTGGGCACCTTCACAGCAGTTTAATTAGGAAATTGCACCCCCCCCCCACGAAATTCTTTAGGTCATCAGCGAACTTCCTTGAAGTTTCTAAAATGAATTTCGTGTTTACTTTCTTAGAGTTGGATTTTGAGAAAAAACTGGAAGACATATTCATTAAGACTCCGTTGGTCACCTCTTCCTACTGTTTAAATTACACTGCAATAAAGCCTCAGAAAAATTTGAAAAAATTTCACATCTCATTTCAAATTGTCTAGACGCCTTATCAATGAAAATATCTCTCAAAAATGTCACAAGTAGTTAGCTTTTCAAATTTTCATCCTGAAACTCCGGACCGTGTACCGTGTATAAGGCGAAATTTCAGAAAAAGATGGCTCCTTTGAGCTTGAAAATGAGGTATTCCATGCCAAGTGAGTCCTGACCCTCACCCTTTTGGAAATTGATCTCAATTTTTTCTACGATTGGGGGGCTAGAAAAACTATTTCCTAATTTTTTTCAGATTCTTTCGACAGCCCATTTCGAAGATATAATTTTGTATTTATTTTTGCTTTTTTTTCAATAAATCTTATAATCAAAACAAATGTTTTGAGCCATCATACCAGTTGGGTTTCGCCCTGGATCCATTTTATTTTTATTTTGATCTTCTCAAAATTCCGTGAATTTGATCAAAACACCCCCAAAACGACATCGATTATGTATCAAAAAAATATGTAATATACAGGGAGTCCCAAGATGATTTGTACGGCTAAATAAGTAGTTGAAAAGTAGTTGAACTCGAAAATGTTTCAGACCAAAATTATAGGGCTTCGAGGGGGAAAAATAATGTGAAGCATATTTTGAGCATATGTGTTTATGTTTTTATGCTGCAAGCATAAGTTGATTTTTCTTCAATGGGACCAACAATTTTCGTCTTACAAAATTTGTTGTACTCGGTAAGAGGAATACAATGGTGTAACAAATGATGTTTTTTTTAAGGTTTTAGGGTTAATATTACAAAAAATCCAGAACAATGAAAGAAAAGTTCAAATTAAGATTTTTACTCTCGTGTGTGTTTGTGTATGTGTGTGTTTGTTTATGTTTGTGCGTTTTTTTTCCTTGGTCTATTGGGAGAATGCATTCAAGCATACCCACCTGACGGAGGGGGTCGATGGTTCCCTCCGTCAGGTGAGTGCCGGACTCGGACAGACTGTCAATACCGACTAAACTCCAATCAAACCAGTTTCCTCTTACCCCATACTCCCCACGGGACCACCAGCAGGCATTACTTCGCGGGTGGGACATTCTAGCGATTGCTCTTCCTCTGATTAAATGCTGTGCCGTACATCCTCGTTCCTCACTCAGATGTTGGGGGTGAGTAGGAGGTTCCGGTAACTTCCTCTCCTATGCAGCATTTTTCCGATGGCGCTCTTCCTCACGGAGCTCCTTCACGACTTTCGTCGCGAAGTCGCTCGTTGCGTCCCAGGCTGCCTTCGATGACAGCATTGCTTCCACCAAGTTCTCAGACAGGATCGTCCCACCGAGTGCAGACTTCCACTCCGAGCGAGTCGTTCTGAAACGTGAACATTCAAAAAACACATGCTCTGCGTCTTCTTCTGTACCTGTACACGTCGGGCAATTCTGGGAATCCTTATGCTTGAATTTATAGAGATATGCCCGAAAACACCCATGGCCTGAAAGCAGACCCAGAGTCAAGTAATAATTAACTTCGCCATGTTCTCGACTCCAAGCACCCACCTGCGGGATCATACGATACGTCCATCTCCCTTTCAGCGAGGTGTCCCATTATGTCTGCCATCTCTCCATGCTCTTATGTCTCGCTTCTGTCCTGAGCTCAGTTGAGCTCAGTGAGGCCGATCCTTTTTGCCGGTACAGGGATCTTCGTTCCTCGGCTAATACTTCGATCGGCATCATTCCGGCTATGACGAACGTGGCATCATCGGACACAGTGCGATATGCACTGGCAACTCTGAGGGCACTCAGTCGGTAAACAGCTGCCACTTTGCGTCGCGTCACTTGTACTTGTAGTGCATCCACCCAAATAGCGATCCCGTAGGTGAGTACCGATGTAATCACCGACGACAATAATGCTCTTCTCCTCTGCTTAGGGCCTCCTATATTGGGCATAAGACATGATAACGCAGATCTAACCCCAGATGCCTTGGCAGTCACATGTTTCACTTGCTGCTTGAAGTTGAGTCGTGCATCGATCATTACTCCCAGGTACCGAATAAACAGTTGGGCGGTTAGTTCGTAGTCGCCGACTTGCAGCGTAATTGTCTCATCAACTTTCCTGCTTGTAATCAACACAGCCTCGGTTTTATGTTCCGCCAGACTCAGGCCAACTGTGTCCATCCAGCGGCGGACCATCTCAAAGGTCATGTCCAAGGCAAATTTGATTTCTTGGAGGTGTTTCCCCACGATGACTACGGCCACATCATTTACGAACGCCACGAATTGCACATCGCGCGGCAGTGCCAGCCTCAACAGGCCATCGTACATGATATTCCACAATAGAGGGCCTAACACTGAGCCCTGGGGTACCCCTCCGGTGACTCTGTACTCCTTGGGGCCATTCTCCGTGTCGTACTTGAGAACCCTTTCGGTGAAGTAGTCGCCCACCATATTCCGCAGGTACTCCGCTACGCTAAGCCTCTCGAGAGCCTCCATAATGCAATCCCACCTGGCTGAGTTGAAGGCGTTCATGATGTCCAGTGTCGCTACTAAGTGTTATAAGAGAGAGTACCGATTGTTGGCGCAGGCACTGCTAGGCAGTTGAGTACAAGATGGAGATCGAGTACAAGCCTCGAGCATGAGTCAAATAAATAAACATATATGATAATACTTTAACAGTGCCTATTTATTATCCTGAAATAATACACATACTACATGGCGCAGTCGGTGAAGAACCAAAGTCAAAAACAGGTGTGAATGTGATAAACACGAAGAAAACGTGAGAAATAAGTGTACCCCAGAGAAGTCGCTACAAAAACGAACGTAAAAGATGGCGGCTACCACGATGGTAACGTCAGTACATCTAGAAGCACCAGAACCATTATGGCTGGATGGAAATTTGGCTGAGAGATGGAAGAAGTGGATAAAAAAAACTCGAGAGATATTTGGTGGCTACAGAATGTGCATCAAAATCAGATGAAGTTAAAATAGCAGTACTATTACATTGTATTGGCGACGAAGCCAATGAGAAATTTGAGACATTTGAGTTGACGAAGGATCAGAGAAAGGTGTACAAAACAGTGGTAGAGAAGTTTGAGGAGTACTGTGTCCCAAAGAAGAATGAAACTATCATCAGACATTTATTTTTTCAACGTAAGCCAAAAGATTGTGAAAAATCCAAAGATTTCCTGACAGATCTACAAAAAAGACGTAGTGATCGTGAATTTGGTGACATAAAGGACAGTTTAATTAGAGATCAGATCATTTCGGGCTGAGTGACCTGAAATTAAAAGAGAGACTACTGACAACTGAAGATTTGGACATGAAAAAATGTATTAAAATGTGCAGAATGAGTGAAATAGCAGAAGAACAATTAAAAACTTTACAAGAAGAAGCGACAGATATTGCAGTGAATCATGTTAAATCATACAAAGGCAAAGAACAAGGAGGCGGAAATTTTCAGTCGAGAACGTCACAGCAAAGCGGATCATCGTCGAGATATGCAGAATATAGAGAGAGACCAATACAGCGACAATAAGAGCCATCTAGGGACAGGACTTGGAGCAGAGAGCAAGAAGGAGATCAACAGCCGGTAAAAAGATGTGGCAATTGTAGATATCAGCATGGGTATGGACGCTGCCCAGCATATGGAGTAGAATGGTATAAATGTAAGGGAATTAATCACTATGCAAAAATGTTTCGAAATGGGCTAGATGTAAAGAAAATAAGTGTAGAGTTAGTGTCAGACAGTGATAATGAAACATGGCAACCACACCTTCTTCGTTTGATTAAAGTAAATACAGTTGAGTCATGTCGTTGGAATGAGAAAATTAAATTGACATAATATGATAAAGAAGTAAATTTTAAATTGGATACTGGTGCTGGTTGCAATGTTGTGAGCTGGAAAACTCTAGATAACCTTGGAATAAGAGTAATGATAGAGCCAATAAGGCAGAGACTGAGTAATTATAATGGAAGTTCTATAGATGTTTTGGGCAAAATTAGAATGAAATGTATGATTAGAAACTAAGAGTACGACGTACCTCTTTATATTGTTAGAGGTGAATCAATATCGGTGATCGGAGATCCGACAATCAGTGCGTTGAATTTAATTGCAAGAGTAAACATTATAGAAACACCTCAGAGTATTTTGGAAGAACATAAGGTGTTTAAAGGTCTAAGGGAAATATGTAACTTTGAGTACGAATTAAAATTAAAACCAGGTTCAAAAGGTAGAAGTGTTCCTTACAGGAATATTCCATTTAAGCTGAGAGATGCATATGAGATTGAATTGGAAAAAATTGAGACTAAAGGGGTAATAAAGGAAATAACTGAGCCAACAGAGTTTGAGAATGCGGTAGTAATAGCAAGAAAGACTAGCAATGCACTGAGAGTTTGTTTGGATCCTATTTATTTGAATGAATGCTTATTAAGAGAACATTGTCAACTACCTACGTTTGAAGGAATAGCGTCCAGAGTCAAAGGTGCAAATATATTCAGTGTGCTAGATGCAAGTACAGCATTCTATCAAATCAAACTAAAGGAGGAAAGCTCAAAATTAACAACATTCCAAACGCCATTTGGACGCTATTGCTTCAAGAAGTTACCTTATGGTATAAAAACTGCACCCGAAGTATTTCACAGAGAATATTCAAAAATATTTGCAGACTTCGACAACATTAAAATTTATATAGATGACATTTTGATTTGGGCTAAAGATCTAGATGAAGACAACAAAATATTGAGACAGGTATTGGAACGAGTTAAAGAGTATAATGTTAAGTTGAACAGAGACAAGTGTGTAGTGGGATCTAATAGAGTTAAATTCCTGGGTCATATTTTCCCTAATAAAGGTATAGAAATCGATGAGGAGAAAGTGAAGGCAATCAAAGAGATGAAAACACCACAAAACTCAAAAGACGTTAAGAAACTGTTGGGAATGATCAATTATGTTTCGAAGTACATTCCAATGGTATCTGAGTACACAGAACTTTTAAGGGAATTAATAAAAAAGAACACAATATTTAATTGGAGTCAAATTCACGTGAACGCTCTGAGACAGATCAAAAAGTTGCTTACTTCGAGTCCAGTGCTACAATTCTATGATGTGAATTTACCTTGTGTAGATAGTGTAGATGCGAGTAGCACAGGCGATGGTGCCGTACTATTACAAAATAACTTACCAGTAGCTTACACGTCTAGAGGTTTGACTGAAACACAAGAAGGGTAGGCACAGATTGAGAAAAAGATGTACGCAAGATGTTTGTCTTTGGGTGTGAGCGTTTTCGACAATACATCCTTGGTAAAGAGGTAATTGTGGAGAGCGATCACAAGCCCCTTTATTCCAATATTCAATAAACCCAGGGGTGAAGTACCAGTTAGACTCCAGAAAATGAGACTTAGGTTACAAGGTTGTGACATAAATGTAGTATACAAACAGGGTAAAGACTTACACATTGCAGACGCACTATCGAGAGCACACTTGCCGGACAATGGAGAGGAGGAAAAAGACTTAGAAACACAGATTCTCCTAGTAAACTATCGCGATTACATGAGTGATGGAAAATTCGAGAAATTTGTGAGAGAAACAGAGAAGCACCCTGACTTACAAATAATGAAACATTTTGTACAGTTTGGATGGCCAAGTCGACGCAAAATCCCCAGCGAGCTTAAGCAATATCATAAAATGAGTCATGAAATATTCTACGTGGATGGAATTCTATTTTTTTTAACCAGATGATTGTACCGAAGAGTTTATGTCGAGAAATGCTCAATAAACTATATTATAGTCATCTGGGGATCGAAAACACTAAGTCTAGAGCACGGGAGATTTTGTTTTGGCCTGGGATATCTAAAGAGATTGATGAGATGATTAATAACTGTGAAATTTGCTTACATTATCGACGTAGCAATACCAAAGAGCCAATGTTACTTCACGAAGTACCTGATGGACCCTAGATTAAACTAGGGAAAAGAAAACAATTTTTTCACGCTTTGGAATACCAAAAACTCTGATTTCAGACGGCGGCCCACAGTTCAATTCGCGAGAATTTTTAGATTTCATAAAGAAATGGGACTTTTACCATGTCAAATCCTCCCCAGAATATCCACAGAGCAATGGCCTAGCAGAAAGGCACATTCAAATGGTTAAAAAGATCTTGAAAAAGGCAGATTTAGATGGGAAAGATCCTTTCCTTGCCCTACTGGAATTACGTAACACTCCTATCTCACACTTTTTGGGCTCCCCCAATCAAATACTGCTAGGAAAAAATTTTGCGGGGTTACTGCTAAATACTAATGATGATTATAATCCTGACTTCAATTTCAAATCGAGAAAAATGTGACTTGAAAGACAACTGAAACAGAAAACCTATTATGATAAAAGTGCGAGAACGCTGTCTGAGTTGGAGAGAGGAGAGATGGTTAGAATCAGAGACTCGAAGAAAAGCTATGAGAAATCAAGAGTAGTAATGAAGAGAAATAAAGAACCCAGATCATACAGAGTTCTCACTGACTCAGGCAGGGTTCTCACACGAAATAGAAAATATCTTATAAACAATGCAGACAACTATGAATTCAAAATTGAACCAGAGGACCATCGTGTTAATGAGGAGTCGGATCATCGGGAACAATTAGATCATACAGAGAGCCCGAGAGCTACAGATGAAACAGTTGCACACTCAGAAACTCCACCTGAGTCACATGGGGAGCTTGGCCTAGAACCGAGAGTGACTCGATCAGGACGAGCAATCAAACCACCTAATCGCTATGGGCAATGAGTGTCGGACTAGGCTGGAGTTAAAACAATATGAATAAAATCATAGTCACAATGTAATATCATTAAAATGTAAATTATTAGAGAAAAAGGGAGATGTTATAATAGAGAGTACGGATTATTGGCGCAGGCGTTGCTGGGCAGTTGAGTACCAGATAGAGATCGAGTACAAGCCTCGAGCATGAGTCTAATAAATAAACATATCATAATACTTTAACAGTGCCTATTTATTATCCTGACGCAATACACATACTACACTAAGCAGTCCTTCTTCGTGCCTCTGTACCATCTTTTCCCTGAAATCGCTTTCCTAGCGGTGACAACGATCAGGTTAACAGTGTCAAGGGTGGATCGGCCTTTCCGAAAGTTTGGTATTCCCTACTCTGCCACAGGCTTCCATCAACTTGTGTTTGTGTGTGTGTATTTATATATTTATGTGTTTATGTGTTTGTGTGTGTGCGTGTTTTTTCAAATGTCTGTTGGGACAATGCATTTACGCATCCCCACTTGCGGGAGAGAGTCCGAGATTTTCTCCGACAACTGTGGTATATCGGGCTCCGATCACAAGGTCCAATACCGACTAAACTCCAATCCGGCAAATTCACTAATCTTTTGATCCCTCGTAGCACCACCGCTAAGTA
Organism: Diachasma alloeum; assembly: GCF_001412515.2. Taxonomy (NCBI): domain Eukaryota; kingdom Metazoa; phylum Arthropoda; class Insecta; order Hymenoptera; family Braconidae; genus Diachasma; species Diachasma alloeum. The sequence goes on from NW_021680749.1 coordinate 199,044, forward strand.
TTACTTCGAGGGAGGTCTTAGCTATTTGCTCTTCCACGTTGTTTCATCTAATGTACGTCCCCCAGCCCCGCTGAGATGTTGGGTGCGGGGAGGGGGTTCCAGTAGATTCCTCGTTCATTCTGCAGCTTTCCGCTTGCGTTCCTCATTCCTGAGCTCATTCATGACTTCTGCCGCGAAGTTCCTCATTGCGTCCCAGGCTGTCTACGATGACAGCATAGCTTCCACCATGTTTTCAGGCAAGACTTCCCTTTCAAGGGTAGATTCCCAAATACGCCGGATCTCGCTGAAGCGGGGGCATCTGAAAAATACATGCTCCGCATCTTCGTCGACTTCGGTGCAGGTTGGGCATTTCGGCGAATCTTCATCTTTGAATTTATGAAGATACGCCCGGAAACACCCGTGCCCCGAAAGCATTTGCGTCAGATAATAATTAACTTCACCATGGGTGCGGTTTAACCAACCGCTCACCTGTGGGATCAGCCTATGAGTCCATCTTCTCTTTCAGGAGTTGTCCCACTTCTCCTGCTATTTCTGCAGACTTCTTCGCCTCTCGTCTGTGCTGAGTTCTACTGCGCTCAGTGTCCCAGATTTCCTCCGCTTATACAATGACCTTCGTTCTTCGGCCAATATTTCTACGGGGAGCATTCCGGCAATGACGCACACTGCAATTCTCCGCCGTGATTCCTGCAACTGCAATGCATCAGCCCAGTTGGCAATGCCGTAGGTGAGCACTGACGTGATCGCCGACGACAGTCATATTCGTCTTCTCTATCTCGGACCTCCTATGTTGGGCGTGAGGGGCGATAGGCTGGATCTGACTCCAAACGTCTTGATACCCAAGTGCTGAGCGTGCTGCTTGAAATTTAGTCGGGCATCGATCATCACCCCCAAGTATCGGATGTACGGCTGGGAGGTGATTTCGCAGGACCCGACCTGCAGCGTGATTGTCTCAATTTTTCTTCTGCGAGCGATTAGTATGGCTTCTGTCTTATATTCCACCAGTTTCAGTCCCACGGCGGCGTTCACCCAGCGGCAGATCGTCTCGAAGGTCAGGTCGAAACCTAGGTTGATCTCCTTGGTTTGCCCACAATAACCACAGCCACATCATCTGCAAATGCCATGAGCTTAGTTTCCCGCGGCAGTTCCAGCTTTAGTAGCCCATCGTACATGATGTTCCACAACAAGGGACCCAATACCGAGCCTTGAGGTACCCTTTCGGTGACTCTGTACTCCTTGGAACCATCCTCCGTGGCGTACTTAAGGACTCTTCCAGTGAAATAGCTGCCGACCTTTTTCCGTAAGTACTCCAGTACATGAAACTTCGCGAGAGCTTCCATTATACGGTCCCAACTCGCTGCGTTGAAAGCATTCTTAATGTCCAGTGTCGCTACTAGGCAATACTTCTTCGTGCCATTGAGCCATCTTCTCCCTGAGATCGCATTCCTGGCGGTGTCGACGGCAAGGTTGATAGCATCCAGAGTGGACAGGCCTTTCCGGAACCCATAATGGTTGTCCGCCAACAGGGGCTCGACTGCTGTTTCTATTCGTTGATGGACAATAGGCTCGAGGATTTCGCCAGCGGTATCAATCATACAGAGTGGACGGTATGATGACGGGTCGGCCGGTGCTTTTTTCCCTTTCGGGAGTAGTACTAATCTCTGGTGCTTCCACATGGCAGGGAAGTTGCCCTCCCTTAGGCACTCGTTGTATACGTCCAAAAACTTCTCCGGCATCGCGTGGATAGCTGCCTTCAGGGCGATATTGGGGATTCCATCCAGGCCAGGGGACTTGGTGTTACCCACCCTGTTGCACGCTTCCATCAACTATGAGGGTGATTTGTGGCAACATTATCTCTTCTTCCTGTACGTCAAGATGATAGAGTTCCGTACAACACAGGACACGTAGGCAATGACATTGATGGATGCTTAAGTCGCGTCATCACCACTTTATATGGTCTACCCCAAGGATCACATTCCACCTCATCAAGAAGGTCACTCCAAGATTGCGCCTTACTGTACTTGATAGCCTTGCTGAGTTTCCAGCGTGCCGTCTTATATCTCTTCTGCAGCTCCTCAAAGTCTGCCTTCTTATGGCCACGCTGAGACAATCTCGTGGCTGTATCACACTTCTTCCGTCATATGGCAATAGTGTTATTCCACCAATACGCCGGAGAATGCTGATTCGTGGTCCGTTTCCTGGTCATGGTGACATCACATGCTTCTATTCCTTATTTTATGATGTTGCGTGACTTCTCAGTAGCATTGCTGCCACTAACTGGGCGTTCGTCCAACGCAGCTGAAGCAGAGCTAGACTGGAAGGTGTTTACTCTCCAGCCAAAGCAATTTGCCTTCTTAGGCGTTGAGATGGCTCTCTGGCGAGTACATGTCTCCCAGACTATCGCACGGTGGTCGCTTGCGGTGTAGATATCAGTTACTCTCCATAAGCAGTTCCCCTTTGCAAGGCTGCTGCTCACGAAGGTAAGGTCCACTATTGAGCTCGCCTCTCCCCTCATGAAGGTCGGTTCATCGCTACTGTTCAGCAGGACTACGTCCAGCGATGACATGGCTTCCAGTACACCTTGCCCCTTGGTGTTCATCACTTTACTTCCGCAGTCGACTGCCCAGGCATTGAAGTCCCCGGCTATTGTCACAGGAAAGTGCTGCTTCGCATCCTCAGTCATTCGATCTAGGAAGTCCGTGAATTCCTCGGTGGACAGGCTCGGCGGGGCGTAGCAGTTGTAGAAATGAATTCCATCAACCTTAGCCTTCACAAAACCATTTTGTGTACTGTTACTGGCGGTGCTTTGGAATGGACGTTTACCACAAGCCCAAATTACAGCCTTCGTGCTAGCGTCAGTGACCCAGAGTTGCGCGTCCAGGTGACGATACGGCTCAGAGATGATGGCGAGATCGAGCTTCAACTCCCGCGCCGTCTGCATAAGGAGATTGTGTGCAGCCTTACAGTGGTTGATATTGACTTGGAGTACCTTCATCGTCGTTTGTTGAGTACCCTCTGGAGTGCCTCCTTATACACTAAACACCTACTGCTGCCAGCAATGTGGGCACAATTCTCTGTGTTGCCTTTCTCGGTGCACAAAGCGCATCGGGGCTTCTCTTTGCAGTCCGAAGCCTTGTGGCCAGTCGCTGAGCATTTGGCGCATAGTTTGGACCAGTCGACTCGTACGCTTCGTGGCGAGATGTCCGTGGTGTCAGCACTTGAAACACTTTATCGGTCTCTCCACTCTCCTGATATGGCAATTGACCCAGCCTATCTTGATTTTGCCGTGCTCTTCCAGGATCTTTTTTGCCGCAGTTGCTGCGAGTGTTACTGAGGCCGTCTGGGTTCCACCATATGCCTTTCGCAATGATTTGATAGCTTTAGGAGCTATTTCGGAGCTATTAGGAGCTATTTCGTGCTCCTCTCCAGCTACTCTTTTGAGAGCTTCAAGGACGTCCTCCGTCGACGTCGTCTCATCGAGGTCTTTGATCTCAAGCTGTTCTTGTGGTCCCTTGCTGAGCACCTCGGGCTCCTCTCCGAGGAGATTGGCGATGGCTGTACGCAACTGTGGGGCTCCGTTGGTCGTGTTTTTGGTCAAGATAATCAACATATCCCCGGCCGCTGTCCGGCAGATCTTATCGACGCAATTTGGAGCTTCCTCTGGCGGAAAATCCTTCTTTACTCGGGGGAGGATGTTCGAGTATCTCTCCTTGTCCTTGGGTCGAACAATCAGGGCATCCGGTCTTGGCGCTGATTTCTAACGGGTCTTCATCTGCTTCTTAGGCTCTTTCTTCGCGGAAGGTGGCCTTCCCTTCTTAGCCTCGACCAGCTTCCAATCTGACCCATTGTCAGGTAGCTTCCCCTGCGTGGCTGCCTTGCTGGTTAGAACCTGTTGCTTCAGGTTTTTCAGTTTTTGAGCTTCTGCCGCAGGTGAGCCTTTCGAGCGCTTTCTCCGTACAGCTTTACGCACTTCTCGAGTTGACGGCAACCATACCATTCATACCATTATATTCGTCTCACCAAGCACAACTTTTATAAGACGAAAATTGTTCGTCCCATTAAAGAAAAATTAACCTATGCTTATAGCATAGAAACATAAACACTTATGCTCAAAATATGCTTCTCATTATTTTTCCCCCTCGAAGCCCTGTAACTTTGGTCTGAAACATTTTCGAGTTCAACTACTTTTTAACTACTTATTTAGCCGTACAAATCATCTCGGGACACCCTGTATAAGTATATATTTAAATGCACTTCATACTGCTCACAGAAAAAAGTGGATTAGCTTTAGAAACTTCTGTTCTTAAGCGTTATCCTTAGTGGGATCATAAAAACTAATGAATTTGGGGATTGTTTCTAAGAACAAATATTTTATAAAACCAATGCTCAATTTTTCGTAACTTTAGAAAATTTTCAGAATTAACTAAAAAATTGGGCCCGAAGTTTTTAAAGGGCGTAAATGCACCACACATAGGAACAGGTGCTCAAATATCGGAAGTTTCAGATATGATGAGCGGGGCTTCATACATGGAAATTTTTTAAGGGGTGGGGGCTTAATTAATTGGCAGAAGACGTTTCTATGGGTGATTTTATTTACGGGAGCGGACCTCGTGTATGGGGGGTTCATACATGGGGAGATGTTCGAAAGGGGGAGAGGGGGTCTTATATGTCAGAGAATTTTGGGGGACAGAGGCTTCGTCATTTGGGAGAAGGTTTTAAGTTTTAAGAGCTATTAACCTTTACACATATTACCTGATACACGAGCCCACGAGTTCTCATCAGATCTTGTCAGTGATGATTCGGCCGTGAAATGATCTCTCAAAGGATAACTGGGTTCACAGTTGTAACAAAAAGTAAGGGAAAAAGTTACGGATATTATGCTAATGCGAGAAAATTACTCATGACAAGATAATTCATTAATTATAAGGACGTCAAAGGACAATGTGCTCCATTACTTCATATACTATTAGATACTCATCAAGAGGACAATCTCATCTCCCTTAATTAAAGTTGTGTCGATCTAAATGGAGAGTTAATTTAATCGGAACGATAGGGAATCAATGAACTTCCTCCTGCCGCTAAGAGTATTGAAAATATTGATTCGATTCAACAATTCGGGCTTAAAACTAAAAATTGCGATTTACCGTGCGGTGATCTACGCCATTTCCTGTGAGAGCACTATTAGAAGAAAAATGTAATGGGCACATTAATAGTAATTTTAAGCAGAACAACATTGAATTTAAGTGAGGCGTGAAAAATTTATTCAATGAGTCAATTTCATAAAAATCTCCAGAATAGTCACTAGACGGTTAACCCATTGTAAAAAGGCAAGTACACATGCCACCACTAGGCATTTATACCTCCCAGATGTCGTATAGAAGAAAAATGAAGAGAGTGGCTAATTGGATATTTTATCAGAAATTTAATACTAGAATTCTCATTTTTTCAAGTGGCAAAAAGACAAGAATTTCTCAATTAATTTCCAATCCTGTAAAATTGTCATTTGATAAAAATTTTCAAAAGGTGGACAGGGAATGTTAGTCACATATTGTTAACAGTAACAAACATTCTTTACGAAAAAAAAAAATGAATTTTTCTCATCGAGTAAAATATTATTTCAATCACCATCAGCTCGGGAGATCATGTAATTGTAAAGAATCCTATACTATTGATTTTTTTATTATATAGTAGGTATTACATTGATTGCATTCTGCATCCCTCTGAGAAATTCTTCGTAACTTTTATTCCATACCAAAGGAAAGTAATTGGGAAAAAATCTCTTGGCAGAGAATCTCCTTATGGAAAAGTTTTTCATTACATCTAAAATTCATATTTTCAATGTTATACTATAAAGTTATGCTGAACTGAGGTTCCTGAGTTTTTAGCATTCCTCTTGTAACATAATATTTCCGAGCCTGACTCCTTGTACGATTTCGAGACAGAAACTAAGTTTAGGAGAAGGATAAAAAGGCAAAATCAAGTTACAATTTCATAACAAGGTTATGGTTTCTTTTGACATACGTTAATTCGGAGATGAAAGATGGCTTTCACCTTGTTATATAGGGATCGTATGTCATTTGTCATATCACTTACTTCAAGAATAGTGAAAACTTAGATTGAGGAGTTGTCTGTGATTTGGAAACAGTTGCATCTCCACTCAATTACAGATAAATTTATATTCATCAAAATATTTTTTCATCAACTGTTCTTTACTTTCAGGGTATCAAACATGTGATTTTCAACGGGTAAGCAGATTCACTGCCTTCAATAATAACTTGAGAATTTCAGAACATTATTTATTCCGTTTTTTATATCACCTCGTGCAATAAGTCGAGTTTATCGCATGCTCCGATCCGTGCAGCGTGCCTCACACTCGGGTATATATTTCGTTTTCAAAAAATGTAAATACAGACCTCTCTTTCAGATTGGCCTATAAATTTCAGGTTTATCGAAAATGAAATGTGTGCCATAGTATACTAATGTATAGCACATTAGTGAGGATCGCTGATTCATAATGCAATTGAAGTTATACCTGTTTATGTATATTTCTCGGGGATATTTGAGAGCTTCGTGGTTTCTTCCAATATTCCCGATATTATCAACTATTTTTACAATATGAATAACCTGTTTTTCAATGTATAGACATGAAGTTTCTTTTTATTGTAAGTCCTTTCAAAATGATGAGTTGAATTGGATAATCTGAAATGCTGAAAGAATAGGTGTTTCCTCGACCTTGGACGAAAAAATCAGTCTCGAAAATTCCTTTGCAGACATGCATTTCACAGACTTTAGACCTTTTTTCGTTGGCTTGAAGAGACCTTTTTATTGACATTACTGATAATTACTACTCGAAACTGTCTGCATTTTACACTGTATTCATGGATAGAATGACTACTATGAGTATTACATTCATATTCATGCAAGATAAGGAAATATTATAATATTCATTATCAGTTGATGCGCGTATAAGACTGGCTGTAACAGTGTGTGCATTCACTCCAGGGATGTTGGGGAATGCACTGTTATAGCCATACGAGGTCACATCAGGGAATTCAATGTTTGACTCCGGAATTCAACAGGGCCAATGTGGGCAATCTGCTAGCTAGGAGAAAACATATTTCGTCTGTAACATCGCAAATTCTGCCCGTGAGAATGACAATAATCTGTGTAGAGTTGGACATTTTGAATTTCTGTTCACTGACCACAAATTACGCGCAGTTATATGGGTCATTTCTGATTTTGATTCTACTATTGAATGCTTTTTAGAATGCTTCCGAAGGATTCACCTCCACAGCACGTCGTTGAACGTAGTGCTGATGCAACAGATTATCATTTTTCGTATAAGTGGTGTTTAACAACACAGGCAATTTTCCCAGTAAAAGTATTGTTAGAATGAAATTCTATGCCCAAACGTCATGTGATCATTTTTGAATGCATTGAATTTTTGAACTTTTCACTCTATTACATTTATTGAAAATTCGAATTTTCATCATTCGAAATGTATTTCGTGCAATTCTTAACGTGAACATTGCAATTTGAGGATACTTTCATTCACAATCTGCTGTAAATGATATAAAATATTCAATGGAAATAATTAGATTCTCATTGTTCAAGATTTAGGACATTTACGATATCAGCCAAAATATACGTTATCATAAAATTCTCAACATAATATAAATTTTGCGGATACTTGTCTGAATGCTAATAGATACTGATTAAAGCCTTTGCACATCTTGAATTTGCAATGGAATATTATTCTCAAATTATATCTTCCGAGGATTTTATGATTAATTACCCAAATCGAAATAACCATTTTACCATCCAATAATTTGATCTGATCTGTAAAAATGAAGTTTGATCTATATAAATTTGATCGCAATGATCATACCTTGCCCAATACAGTATTGCCTCATATATAGATACTCGTTATAACGCGGCAACACACTTTTCTCCACCTCTCGTACCACGTTCAACAATGATCGATTTCAATCCAGGTGTGATCGATTTCAATTCGACCCGCGAATGGTTTTTGATACACGAGACACCACTTATTAGCACCACGTTCATTCTACATCTGAAAAAGTCAGATATTTCGGTGACGATTGTTTGCGAACAAAGCTTCAATACTTTTATCATGGCAAACTTTTTTTCTTTATTTCAAATGAAACTGGAATGTGACGGTTATCCATAAATATTGGAATGGTTTTTTGAATTTGAAAAAACTCATGACATTACATACGGTGCTTACCGTTTGGAAATTTTTATGAGTTTTTATTCGCCCTCTCACTAGAAGGAATTTCAGTATCATCGATAGGAATTTTGTACTGTGTAGAGGTAAAGAATTAACCCAATCTGCACAAAACCTTTGATGTGGAAAGGCAAATTCCAAGTTGGCAGAGAAATACTTCATCAGATTGTGGAATAATTTCTTCACACCGAGTCTCGCTGCGGCATATTCTCCTGGAACTTTCTCACTGATTTTTATCTCCAAGTATAACATAATGAAATATTCAATGTTGATATCAGTTGTGAAGCAGCAGCTCTTGTAGATATTTCCTAATCTTGCCACAAATTTACACCGCTCTAACTTCCCCCAAGGTCGCCGTTTGGAGAAAAACTATATTAGTGATCCATTTGCAGTATTCTGCAGTCCTTCTATAGGCAATTGACATACTTATCAAATAAATACATCAATTTTTACCATTACTCCAATAATCAAAGAGAACGCTGGATCAGTCTGACCTAGGTGACCACGAGTTAGGGAGATATTAAAATACCTGAGTTGAAGAAATTTTCCAAGATTGAGAAAAATATACTAACCAAAAATCCAGCGAATAACATTTTATGAAAATGGAAGAAACATTCCTAAATCGATGAGAAATGGCTATAAGTTTTCGAAATATCTCGAGTAGAACTGCGCCACGGTAGTAAATTCAAGCCATTGGAACGTGTTCAATGAATATTCCACTCTTCACACTTTAAGAACCTTAATTACCCTTTTATCATTGACCTGTCTCTTCCAGTGTCACAGAAATAACTTTCACAAAACGCCTTGAAAACCTGTCTTTTTAAACTTGAGCAAGTTTTTCATCCTTATCTGGATACTTAGAAATGGCATAGATGAACCACAGAGCATAAGCTCAGATTGAATGTCGGAGAATTATTATAAAACTTTCAAGATGATAGGACCACTCTAGACTTGTTCGGGTAGGGATTATCATATGTTATTATTCAATCGCGCAATTATTCTCACAGATTTATTGAACCACAATTTCCGGTAGAAACTATCTGCTGGAGCAGACATCTGAAAGTTGATAAATGATTTTTTTTCTCAACTACTCTATGAGCTTGGAGTGAGGTCGGCTCGGACTTTGCGCGTGCGGTCTCCTACATTTACGAGAAATAATTCATTCCTGTCGAGACACCTGTGGCCTTTGTCGAGACCTGCCGTTATCGATCGGTCCGCTGCGTGGGTTTCACTCGTTGGCCTGAGCAGTGTACGCGGTTATAGTGTTACTGGCCAGGTGCTGTGTTATGATGAATAACCCGAAGCGCAGGTAACTCCATTTGTCGAATATTTGCTTAGTAAACTCCCTCACGCGCATCCTCACCTTTTCACTGAATTGCAAGTCTTCGCTGTTAGTACCATATACGTTTCGGTCTGTATTTTATCTATTCGTAAAATACATCAAGCAATTTTCAATGACGCGGGTCAATAAAGTTTTATTCTGGGTATTTATACAAATATGTTATTTCCAGTCGTTGAAGTACGAAATCATACCTGCAATATTCCACATCTACTAGTCAAGCACTGAAAACCGTATATCATCGATTATACACAATGCAGAAAATACGGGGAAAATTACTGTGCTAGCACAATGGAGCTGAAAGAAAATCAGGTCCATAGAAATGAACCCGATACTGTGCTCTTCAGTACCATCAGTGACGCGGTTATGGAACCGGTACCAGTTATGGAATTAGCCTTACATTTAGCCACTGCCAATAAATTTAAATGAAAACTGTATACTTTTTCTAAAACCAAAAATATCCATTCAACAATACTTCTAAATCAGTGAAAACTGAGTCATTGACGGTAAGTTTTCCTGAATTTTTTTCTCTACGGGCGACCAGATGAAATTTCACCATAATTCAACGCTTATATTCAGGAGTGCAATTAAACGAGTGTTATTAATTGTGGTTCATTGCAATTAAATTAATTAATTTAATTGCAATGAACCTATCTCGTATTTAACATTAATAATCTTCACGCTATAACTGCGCAATATTGATTTTGGTACTACTTAGAAGGTGAAGTTTACTTTCAATTAATACTTATCAAATTTAACGTGAAATTCCACAAATTTTTACCTCAGGTAAATGGATACGAATAAAAGTGTATGGCAGCTAATTTGAAGATAGTCTCGTATTACTGATCTCGGTATACTTGTATAAGTTTTCTCTGGGAGAGAATAAAACTTGATATCGAATGACCAAGAAAGATGAAACTCCATCAATATAATGTGGTCGTCTCGAAAGAAAAAATCGCAGGATAGTAATAACAAAATGATTGAGATAGGGGAGAGGCGGGCAAAATAGACCGCAGATAATTGCTTTATTTACTCTTCATCATTTAATGTCCACGATGAACATGTGCATTATTATTGGCATAATGAACTCAAGCACCACAATTTTTTAGAGTCTATTTCGTTTTTTAAATTATCAGGAAATTTTCTTTTTGCGATGCGATTGATTAAATACACCTAGAAAATCATTGAGCTACCAAATGAATGCAATTTAACTCATTTTTGTTAATGAGCGCGTCCATTGTGATATAATGAAATCGATTTACGGTATGCATCTTCTGCCTTGAAAAAATTGTCGCGCTTTAGGTAAAGCAATGGAGTATTCGATTGAATAGGAAATCGTATTGAATAAGCGTTTTCATTTTTAAAAAATGCTATTATATAAGAAATCCTATTGGTAAAAAATCCTATTAAATGATAAATTTTATCAAATGAGGAATCCTATTAGATCGAAAACTAGAAATTTCGTTAAGTATCCTCTGATTCCTACCAGATATACCAAAATTTTTCTATCCATGTTTCCACGCTAATCAGTTTTGTAATGAGCTCAGAGAACGCTGAGTTGTCGGATATCCTTGGACACACTACTTTATACATTCTAGGGAACAAGATTTGATCCCTCGGTTGACCCAAATGGATCAAATGGGTGTGGCGGCAAAGGAAGAAGGAGAAACGGAAAACATGGCATTCGCTTTTTTCAATTCTGATAGTTTATGCTTTTCCATTTGATTCTCATGACTGTTTCATTCCCCCCTTACATTTGACCCTCGTGACCGTTGTGTTCCAGACTTTCGTTTGATACTTCTAACCGTTTTGCTCCATTCTTCCGTTTAAGCCTTCTGACCTTTTTGCTCCCCTGTTTCGTTTGGTCCCTGTCGTCGCTTTTTCTCCTTTCATTATGGGTTGGGGTCTTTGGGGTCGTTTTTTTCACTCTTTGGCTGAACCCTTGTGGCCGTGAAATTTCACTGTTTCGTTTGACCCTTAAGGGTTAAATTAGTTAATTTAATCTTTGATGAACATAGCGACAATGGAAAAATTACAAAAGCAGTGTACCCATAATTTTTTGGCTTGTTTCTTGAGTACTTTATTTACCTCCTCGCCCGAGTCGAATATTTGGTTCTGACAAGTCCTGCTTAGAATTTTTCTTCGAAGGATTCAGAAGGATTCAAGAGGACCGAATAGGTTTTAGGAGGTCTCTTTCCCATGGTTTCCCAAGCCTATTCACCTCTGGTTATGTCCCATTTCAGCACTCTTTAGGACCAAAAAGGACAGGAGCAAAACCTACTTAGACCTATTGAATCCTCTACGATAAATTTCTACCGGTCCTAGCCAGGCCTGTGATAGCGCCGATTCATTCCCCTTTCTTCCCCTTCCCCCCAACCACGAAGTAATAGAAAAACCTAGAAAATTTTCTATAGGAGATTCTATTGATTTTTGGCCAATATCGCAAGCTGTTCCTGTTTTACCTTGTAAAAAAATATTGAGTAGAGAAACACAACAGATTTTTCCATAAATTTCATTCTGTTTACTTTTCTACGACGGTATTTTATTGGAACGAAGTTCCAATTTTTTTTACATAATAATTTTGTTTGTATTTTCCTGAGAAAAAAAAACAGAAATTAACTTGAAAAGATTTTAATTACTAATTTTATTCTGTTTCCAAAACATAATATTTTGTCATGGCTCTTAAAACTAATAATTAATTATTATTAACCTCACCCTCTTGGAAATTGATGGCAATTTTTTCTACGATTAGGGGGCTTGAAAAACTATCAAATTTTTTCAGATTTTTTCGGCAGCCCAGTTCGGAGATATGATTTTTTTTAATTTTATCGGTTTTTATTCAACAACTCGAGTTTTATTCGTTCGATTCCGATTTATTCAGGGTTAAAATTTTCAATTTTTTACCACCTATAAGAATAATTTTGGTAAATTTTTTTTCCAATCTCTAAATGCTCAAAGTAACAAATTTTCGAAAAAAAAAATTGAAAAAGTTGTATTTTTCTGAATACGTCGCGATTGATTAAAAAAAAAAATTAACAGTAATTCTTATAATAAAAACGAGCATTTTGAGCCGTCATACATGTTGGGTTTCATCCCGGATCTATTTTATTTTTAATTTTTTCTTTTCAAAACTCCGCGAATTCGCTCGAAATACCCCAAAAGCGCGTTGATTGACTTTGATTATAAACAGTATGAAGTCGATTTAAATATATACCTATATATTACATATTTTTTCGATACATCATCAAAGTCATTTGGGATGTTTTCAGCAAATTTGTGGAATTTCGACGAGAAAAAATTGAAAATAAAATATATCCCGGATGAAACCCAATATGTATGGCGGCTCAAAATACTCGATTTGATTATAAGAATTGATGGAAAAAATAGGAAAAAAATCAATCGTGACGTAATTTGCAAAATTCAACTTTTTCAACTTTTTTTTTGAAAATTCATTATTTTGAGCATCTAGAAATTAAAAAAAATCTTTGCTAAGAATATTCTTATAGGTGATGAAAAATGGAAAATTTTGACCCCTAATAAAGTTAAATCGGATGAGTAGAATTCGAGTTGAAAATGAAATGAAACAAAAAACGGATAAAATTTAAGAAAATTATATCTCCGAACTGGGCTGTCGAAAAAATCTGAAAAAATTTAAGACATAGTTTTTCAAGCCCCCCAATCGTAGAAAGAATCGCCATCAATTTTCAAGCGGGTGAGGGTCAGTCGTTTATTCATTCGGTATGGAATACCTCATATTGATCCTCACACGCTCCTTAAAATTAACTGCTCAATTCTCTCGTTGTTTTTTTAGCATTACAACACCACAACTCATTTCGTGTCCATACCAGATGGACACTAACTTTTTAAAATTAGTTATAACCTCTTATAATTAGCTTTTCACATCTTTTCATATTCTTAACATTAGTTTCATATCTTTACCTCCAGGAACTTTTATTTACGTTTGTTACCAGCAGCCTTATTAATACATTTTATGTACAAGGCGCGGTCAATGACTTCTCCTTCTCCAGCTAACTTGCAAATCCATTCTGTAAATGGAATTGTTCATTAAATTTTTTGTTTACCTTGGCAATTGAATAAAATCGAATTTTTTATGTAAGACGATCATTAAAATTCCAATAATAGATTGAATTTTCTAAGCAATTGTGGGAATGACATTCCATTCAATTCACTTTTGTATAGACGAGCTGTTCCACGCTAAATCCATATCCTAAAAAAGTCGATGTGGGAGATTTTCTTATAAATTTTATTCTGAAAAGGTGGGCTTCAGACGAAAATATTGAAGAAAAAAATCATATCACGATCACTGCAATCATGACGGCATAAATCGATGGTTTTTTATTAAAAATTTTACCAAAAATCATCGATAAAATGACGTATTTTTTGTGTCAATTAATGTCAGTGTTTCTCCCTAATTTGGGATTCATTAATACTTTCAGTGAATGACCTACTGAGAATGAGGGAAAATTGCTCTTCACCTTCCAATTATGCCATAGTTGAATGAATTCTTCCTCCAAGTTATGTATCAAATATGAAATTTCTGAAATGCAGATGTTGTGGGAGAAACCGGGGCAAAATGATACATTGGGTCAAACAAGACTGCGGTACACCATAAAAACTCCATTAACATTTTTGTTTTCATCGATTTTGTATTGAGTTACACTGACAAAATCATGTGAGAATCTCAGAAAAATTGGACAGGGATTTTTCAATGAGTTTGGAATGGGCAAAAAGGTATTCCTCAATTTTTTATTTTTTTTTCTACTTCGGTATGAACTCAATTTTTTTCATGTTCATTTATTTTTAAAAAAATATAACTCGCGTTTTAATGAACAGGATTTAATTTCTTAGGCTTCCAAATTTTCATCTTTCCTCAAGCTTCATTGACATGCAGGATAAATATATTTCCCTTGATTGTGGAATATAATAATTAAAAAACTCGATTTTCAGCGATTACGTCACAATGTTTTTCTATTTGTATTTTTCTTATAAAATTTGTCACTATGAACCTTGACGATAATAAAAAAAATGGGCCCTTGATGTATTCAATTTTTTCCTTTTTTGTTCAGAATTTTACTATTTTTATGGCAGATCCAATATATTGGAAATAAAAACAATCATTTATAGGAATAAAATCAATGTCATCACGAAAAATCCTAACAATTTTCAATAAAAATTGTGAAATTCGGATTTCAAAAAAGTGGACAATAAAGTAGGATAAAGTAGAATAGCCCCTTAGGATGAAAAAAAATACGTGCAAGATGACCATTCCAAAACATATTACTAATTTATTAACAAAAACAGCTATGCTCCATGAAAAAAAAAACAAATTTTCCACTTGTTTAAAATTATGTTTTATAGATAATCGCGATTGAAAAATAAAACATAATTTAGTGTATACCCTCGTCAAAATGAAGGACATGCAATTTCTCGTTTTGAAGTTTTTTCATATATTCATTAGGTATGTCAATGAGGAATTTGATAGCTGTAAAGGGGGCTAGAATTGTTTTCATAATGTGAAGAAAAAAATTCACAGAAAAAAGGAGCTTTCAATCAATAATAATTGCTGAAATTAACAATACTTTTTTCTTTTTTTTTGCTTCCGGATGGGAGCTTCGTAATCGTTGAAATTCAAGTGTTGGATTTTTTGTAGTATTATATTTACCCAGTAAGATTTAAAAAAGTCTGAAAATGCAATTTTTAAACCTCTTCCTGACATATGTTTGTTGTGTGTACGTATTTAATATTGTTTTTCTTCAATTATTCACTAATGAATGGATAGAATTAATTTTTTTTTCCAAATGAAGGCAGTGTTAAGCCCTATCAATCGCCATTAATTAAAATTCAATTCATCGATTAGTTATTTTAATTTCTTCGAAAATCAGTTGTTCCACGATAACTAAAAAAAAGGTTGTGCATTGATTGAATGATGGCTTAAAAAAATTGATTGAATGTCCTTTTGACTGAGTTCGAAGATGAAGGCGATCGCAATAATCGTTATTTTGATTTACTGGAAAATTTCAAAAAATTTGGTATTTTGTGAAAATCAGAATTCCGGGGATAACTTTGAATATCATGCTCCAAATTAATTCAATTATAGCGTAAAATATTTGTTCCAATGTCATTAAGGGTCGGGTTCATTATCTGCCAAATGTTATTTAGATTGACTTTTTGTTNGAACAAAAAAGTGGGTTGTAAATGTATTCGGATGCTGTTCACTGCACTTTGCTTGGCCGAAATCCGAGTGGAAAAATAATCCGTCAAATACCACTCGTGCTTCAAAATTAATCGGATATTTTCCTCAAGCTTCCCTGCCTAAGAACGAGTGTGTCAACTTTTGCAGAAAAATCCCTTGTGCTTTGCACTCGGGATTTTAAACCTGCAAAATTTGACACAATCGTTCCTAGGCTACGAAGCTATAGGAAAATATCCGATAATTTTGAAGCATTAGTGGTATTACTACTGAAAATTGAACACGATAAAAATTTTCGGAATTTGGCCCGCAAAATTCAGACGGAAATGTTTAACAGTATACACTATCGATTGTTTTTTTTTACGGTTCTGTCTCTCCTCTTAACCCTTCGATAAAATGTTAATAGAAAAATTTTACTTATTTATACTTGAATGAATTTGAAACATCGCATTTGCGGAAACCACCGTAAAGCTTGCTTTCAGGAAAATTCATGAAAAAAATCGAAATTTTTTTCATGAATTTTCGACCAATATATCTACCGTAACATCTTTTAACTTCGACTTAGTGGCCTTGAAAGGAACATTTGAAGCTATGATTGAATTCATTTGTAATCATAAAATTCAAAGATATCCCCAAGTTCTGATTATCAAAACAACGATTATTGCCATTACCTCCATCTTCGAACTCGGTCAGAACAATATCCAAACAAATTTTTTAAGCCGTCATTCAATGAATTTAGAACATTTTTTAGAATTATCGTATTATAACTGAATTTTAAAAAAATTGGAAAATCAAAAAAATGAATCAATGAATTAAATTTTAATGAATGGCGATGGATATGGCTTAGTAGTACCTAAATTTGAATAAAATGATTTAATTCCATGTATTCATTAATGAGAAATTGATATAAATACATGATTGAATGATGTCAATATAGGAGCTAGGATGAATAATGTATAATTACCGTAGCAAATGGCAGCCTGAGGATCCGAAATAAAATAATAAATCCGTTGGCAGAACGCAGTAAGACAATTGTATAAATGAAGGCTCTTTCAGAAAATTTGTAATATTTTTATCACACTTTTACGATGAATTACTAATCACTTTCGCGATCTCCTCCATTGATAATTGTACTGGCGATCAGCTGTCATAGCTGTCAGCAAACATAGGAAAATCTCTTTTTTTTCTTTTTTTACGCCCTTAACAAAGGGACAGTTGATGGACAGTACAATTTTCGATTAAGGAGATGGTTGTAAGTAATTCGTAGTTCATCGTAAAAGTGTTTTCAAGGAATTCTTGAAAATTTTACCAAATTTTTCAAAGAGCTTCTTTTTGTACAATCATCTGTTGCGCTGTGCTGAAGCATTTAGTATCTCGTCTTTCCTGCCCCCATGGTGGCCACTGACAGGCCGCCATTTGCCACGGTAATAATGTATTATTCATATCTCTTCTATTGAACTCATTCTGCAGTATTAATTAAAAATGCTTCTGCAAAATGTTCAGGGTTTTTTTTACGCTTTTTCTATCCAAACTCACAATTTTCAGGTGTCTCTGAGTGACGAGGGATCGAGTTGAAATTTTGAGATAAACATTGAACAAAAAAAGCAATCTAGATAAGGTTTGGCGGATAATGGTGCCGAGCCTTAAGTCGAAGTTAAAAGATGATTACGATACCTATATTGGTTCATTCAATTTTTATAATAATTGTTCAAAATTTGGAATTTTTCTTAAATTTCTCTGAAATTGAGTATTCCAATGATTTCTTCTCATGTGATATTTCAAATTCATTCAAGTATGTTAGATAAAATTCGTTTATTAACAATGATTTATACATGATAAGAGAAAATTATGTGCAAAATAAACATTCAGAAGCATATTGCTAATTTATTAACAAAAATTACTATACTATGCAATATAAGAACAATTTCGCACTTGTTTTGTGTTCATTTGCTAACTTTCCAGAAAAAAATTGGAAACAAAATTCATGCTATCCAATTGTTTGGACTTCAGATTTGGCGTAAAACTGCTCCGATTGGAAATTAGGAACAATAGTTTCCTGAAATTTTACAACTTTCAACAATTTTCCGTGACGTATGCACGTTATGCACGGATGAAAAAATTTAATAGAAAAACGCAGCAAATTCGCTAAGCCATTCTATTGGATTTCTATGAAATTGTCTATTAGTTTTTCGCAGATTCTATTCAAATGTTTAATAAAAAATATTCAGTAGAACAAGTCAATAGAATTTCATTTTTCTATAAACT
>NW_021680749.1:217289-239649 GCF_001412515.2 Diachasma alloeum
CCATCGACTGGCGTCCAACATATTTAACATTTCAATTAAAAATAATCCTATTCTTCATTCTAAATTTTTCCCCGAACGTCACAACTATCTTTATATTATTTTAATACGTGGCACCTAACAAACATAATTTTCCATTTTAAGAAAATGAAAAAAATAAAAACTTCAANTAATCTTACTATACAATCCAGCAAAAAGTCTTTTGCAAATTCCTCGCCTTCCTCCACCTCGGGCACCAAGGGCACAGTAATCAGCCAACGAGTAACTTCCTTTATACACCTCGTTCAATACAATAGTTACAGCACTCCTCCAATCGAAACCGTTTCCATCTTTAGTCATCATTTCTACATAAGTAACGAGATTTTTTTTCAGATAAAATCCACACCTCTCAGCTATTTCAACCTAAAATATTAAAAATAATATCATTCGTGGCAAAGCCATGGGTTTGTGGATTCAAAGGCCTGAATATTATTAATTAACCGAACAATCAAAATTNCAAAAGTGATCAAATTTTCAGTCAAATGAAAAATTACACGCTGGATCGTTCGTCGATAATTGTTGGAATATGCCATACATAAATTGCAATAGTTGGTGATTNCACTCCTCCAATCGAAGCCGTTTCCATCTTTAGTCATAATTTCTACACAAGTAACGAGATTTTTTTTCAGATAAAATCCACACCTCTCAGCTATTTCAACCTAAAATATTAAAAATAATATCATTCGTGGCAAAGCCATGGGTTTGTGGATTCAAAGGCCTGAATATTATTAATTAACCGAACAATCAAAATTAATCTCATTATAGATGGATGGCTAAATCAATTTTCCAATTCTAAGATATTAATTATTAATTTTGTAATTGCCAACCCTTTATTCTTAAGTAAGTATTGAACGAAGGTCCATTGGTATCAAAACTGTGAAGTGCCAATTAAAAAATGATTTGCTTTAGAATGGTAGTTTTTAATCTTNACTTAGAAAAATTTTTGCAGATATTTTTTCTTCAGAAAAGGTCTTTTACAATAAAAAAAACAAGACTTTGCTCATTTCCTATTGCAAACATGGGACAAGTCATTTGTTCTCTAATCAATCTCTCCTCTTACCTTGTCTTCACCGGACTTATAAAATTCTTCAGGCAGTGGTGGGGGTGTGAACATTTCGTTTCCTCTAGCACTATTCGTTTTTTCGCAATTGTACGTCAATGCCTTCAGAAGTATTTTTTGACACATTACCCATCCTCTCGGAACTGCAAATTAGTATATTTCGTAACGAGTGCAAAAAAGTGTTTTTTGGACTCGTTACGAAATATACTATTAAATATTTAACGTCGCAAATCACGTACAAATTCAAGTTTCAAAAGAAAAAATTTTGAAGTTTGAGAACTCNATATTTTTCATCACAATGTGCCGGAAAGTGCACTTTTCGTCACAGCGTGGTGAAAATAATATTTTTCACTCGCCTTCGGCTCGTGATATAAACCTCCCACTCGCCAAAAAACACTTTTTTGGACTCGTTACGAAATATACTATTAAATATTGAACGTCGAAAATCACGTACAAATTCAAGTTTCAAAAGAAAAAGTTTTGAAGTTTGAGAACTCACTCGGATTTGGCAGCAACTTTGCGAGCCCTTGAGCTGCTTTGTCAATATTCTTGTTGTCAGAGGTTTCCATACAGACATTACTTTCAAGAGACTTCTCATCAGACGAATGAACCCCCTCTCCATCGCTATAATCGTCAGGCATATCAGAATCGTCTTGCGAACTAGATGATTCGGCTTTTTCAATACTCTGCGGCTGTACTGATGTAGCTGAGGTGGAAAAATTTGGCAGATCTCGTGTTTCATGCCGCTCTTCATTTTTATTTTCACCCTTGGCCTGATCTTCACAATTTTCTGAATTTTTATCAATTATTGATCCCAAAAACCCCATATGCTTCGGTGATTCAACAATCACATCTGTCTCTTGATTGAGGCTATTGGAGACGCTAGATAAGGGTGCGATATCTCGTGAGGTTCTGGGCAACTAAAAAACATGGCGGCGTAAGGGGTTTTGTTGACATATATATATGCACGTGTACGTTGACTGTAGGTTATGTTTTTTTTGTCCCAATTTTGATATTTTCAATATTGTATTGAATATTAATGGGTTTAATGGAAATGAATCCGAGTCATGAAAAGACTGGTGCTCATAAAAAAGTATTCAAGTGTTCTGTGAAAGGATGCACATCGATATCTTCTAATTCTGACGGAGTGAGTTATCATCGATTTCCAAAGAGCAATCGATTCTTTGTTAAAAGGTTGGATACTGGTGGAAAAATTGATATTGATCGTTACGAAGAATGGAAATCACGATGCAAAATTGATAAAGTAACCACAGCAACAAGGGTTTGCAGCTTGCACTTCGGACGAGAAGATTTTTCATTGCCAGGTATGTGGCTTTATCCGATTTATGGTTGGAGTTGAGTAAAACCTAATAGGAGTACATACTTCTTATTAATTCAGTAGTGAAGTGGTAGAAATTAACAAGTCGACTTGTTCCCTAATAGTTGAGTTTTTGAGAAATACCTCTGAAACTAAGAGAGATAGCCAAATTTTGATAAAGAACTTTTTTGTAGAGCAGGATGAGAGTTACAAAAAAGTCTACATAAAAATTTTGCTCTCTTAGATTCTGAGATACTACTCCAAAACTCACTCATTAGAGCTAAATCGACTCGTTACCCTTTTCCACTTGGCTACTGAATTCATATCAATGTCCTGTACATGATGAAGTTATTGATAGTGTTTGATATGATTCTAGATTTCGAGAGTAAACGATGTAGATTAAATCCATATGCAGTGCCGAGTCGAAATTTGCCTCACGATGATGAGGGTTTAGAAGCTGGTGAGATATCCCCCACCACGAACATTATAACCAATCGTGATAATGAGAGGGAAGAAGCTGATCATTCTCGTAGAACTCAAGAAAACCCCTCCAAGATTCAGGTTTGAATATTTTGAAGTATATTCGCGGATGAAAAAATTATCAAAAACAATCGTGTAGTCGGGTGGTACAACTTCCCCAGTCGATTCTTCATATTTTATCATCTATCAAAAATGATCATAAGCACGAGTGATTCTATGACGAAATGATGAGAGTTTTTTTCTAAAAATTTATTCAGCTACAAAAATTGTCGTTTGTCATTTCCTTCTAAAATCAATTGGTTATTAGAGAATTAGATTAATGGCCCATGAAAAGAGGGTTAAATTTGACATATGCTGGTTCACAGCAGAAAAAACTATGCATATTTTTATATGTTCCACACAATGTGAGAAAAATTATTTCTAATGAACTTTGATGTTTAATTGAACAATGTGTAAAAAAATTGTTGCTTGAAATTTGAGACAAATCTAGTTACAGGTGACGGATGTAGGAGAATTTTCCAATGTAGCAAGAAAATTGTCGGATAATTTTGAAGCTGTAGAGGAATTTGAGACTGTTTTTCTGAATTTGTCTTGTGGAAGTGAAGATTGTATTGATGGTGTGCCAACAGCTGACGTCGATGATAGATTTGTAGAGGAGGGATTAATAGAGATTGCGTAAAACGCAAAATCAACAGAAGATCTAGCATCGAATCACCGACATGAATCAACCCAAACCTTATCTGAAAGTTTACATACTGCAAAAGAAGATAAGAGTTCACAAACTTCATCATTCAAACAATTCACAGATAAAAGTGTTCAAGTTAAAAGTGGGGACATATTGACACCGTTCACATCGTGCATAATAACTGATCGTCACTTGAATGTTATATGTGGTATTCGAAAACATGCGATTCTCACGAAAATCGTATCATTAGTGTCTGAATTATATCCAGAAAGTAGGACTCGAAAAATGAGTTTGAAGGATCGTGTTATTTTAACTATAATGAAATTAAAACTGGATTTGACATTCTCTGCTCTATCTATTATGTTTAGATGTGTTGAAGAATCGATCTGCCGATACATTTTTCATGACACATTACGAAAACTAGCCCAAATACTTCGATGTGTGATTCGCTGGGTGCCTAAAGACGAAATTCAAAGGAATATTCCACAATGTTTTGAATATTTCAAGGACACTGTGGTTATAGTAGACTGTACTGAATTTAAAATTCAAAGACCGAAACGTTTACAATGCAGGATCAAGCTATATTCACAATATAAATCAAATTTCACAGCTAAATTCATGACAGGAATAACTCCAGGGGGCATGTTGACATTCCTGAGCAAAGGATATGGAGGCCGAGCATCTGACAAGACGATATTCGAGCAGAGCAACATTATTAATTTTCTAGAGAAGGATGATGCTGTTATGACAGATAAGGGTTTTCAGATTGAGGAAATTTGTATGAAACGAGGCGTTAAGTTATACATACCACCATTCTTAAAAAAGAAAAAGCAATTTTCTCCAGAGGAAGCTACTTATAATCGCTTCATTGCTGCAGCTCCAGTTCACGTAGAACGAATGAACCAAAGGATTAGAGAATTCGGGATCCTACAGAATCAGATCCCTTGGAATTTAGGCTCTCGTATTGACGATATTGTTATTGTATGTGCAGGGTTAGCGAATTTAGGAACACCAATTTTGGAGGTTGATAAATTTATTTAAAAACATAACTGAAATCAGATAACATGACAAAATATTTATGTAACTTGAAATCGAAATTATCATTTTTTATACGAATCTTGGAACTGCTTTTTTTTACATAAAACATGCAACATTTTTGTAAAATACACGTCTTTCAATTTAGCAAGTAAATCATTCACAAATCGTGCATTGTACTTCACTGTAACAACTTTGATATCATCCACTTTTTGACAATAAATTATTAAGTGACAAACAGGCAAATTTAGTAAAGCCATTCCCAATTGAATTTGACCTTGATACGTGTGTTTTTGTCTCAAGCTAATATTGTTATCGACCAACTCCAACCATTTGCAATATTTCAGTAACGATGCATCAGACAAATCAGTTAAATAATAACTACACTTAATTTCGATTAATACTGAAGGGATGTGCTTCCTAAAAACTACACCATCAGGACTATAGCCAAGCTAAGGATTATGATGAGAAATTAAGAGACCGAACTGATGGACATCTGCATGCTTCTTCAAAACATACAATTCACGCGCCCGAGGCTCATACTTATTTCCAAATTTAGTGTATTTATTAGAGATGGGTTTAGACCAAAAATACGAGCTTGCTTTAGACTCCCAATCTGACTTAGAATAAGTGAAAAGTGGATACCATCTACTGCCAGTCACTCTGAATTGTCTTTCTTTGTGCCACAACATTGCATCAGACTTGGTCGTGGTGGCAACATTGAGAGCATCACATTCACCTATCTTTGTGTTATACATTTGCAAACAGCATGCTTCGGTTGTGATGGGGAGGTGGAACACATAGAGCATAGCTTTCGAATGCAGAGCATTTTCTAGTAATGCTTTTGTAATCTGCAGATTTGGGGAAATACTGGGAGCTGGAGGTGCTGTGGGGCAGTCAAGTGAATCACGGATTTTAGAGGAGTCTGAATGTAAATTACGAACTTTATGTTCATAAATGATGCTGTGATCATCACACAGCAACAATTTATTGTAAATATCACAGGACAAAGGTGATGGGAATCCTTTCGAGTAACAGCAGAAAGTATTAAGAGGCAGGGGTTTGTAACGTTCTAAAGCATGCCCTTTCAATTTTTTCCAATTGCATTTCATGTCAGTGCTTGACACTGACTCTAAATTAGAAATATCATTCCTGTAGAAAGAGAAAAGAAAGATTAGGATGAAATAACATAAGATGAGTGCAGTGAATGAAAGAACCAGAATGAAAAGATCGACTCACTGACTACAATAAAGCAGCACTGCTACGATATGTTTACAGGTCCGCCCTAACCCCGCCTTGCAGCTGCATTTCATCTCTTTAATATCGACAATATTACTAGCAATATCATACATCTCGAGAACACCCTCAATTAGATGAGGATGATCGTTTATGGAACTAGATTGCATGCACAAACAATACAATGCCCATCGACTTTCCGCTTTCTCACTAACTCCACATAACATTAAATTACCAGAATTTAGAACTGCCTGACCTTCCACCATATTGCGAGAATCCAATGTGGCTTTAGCGTATTGATAAATTTTTTTCAACAGAATCGTCTTCATTTTTTAAGATTAATTAATTGAGCACCGGTCAGTTGTGATGAATCTCTTACCCACATGACATTTCTTTGAAATATGCGCCACGAACTAGAACCTCTATGGCAGCCATATTGAGCTCTTAACAGCGCCGCCATCGGTATTTAGCGTCCCCAATGGGTTTCAACTCCTAAAGAACGCTGTTCGATTGCTGAACTCTGTTGTGTCTTGAAAGGCGAAGTAGTTTTTGAGTTCCTGTTCTGAACAAATTCATCAATTCTGTAGGGGGGATTTCGAACTTTTTGCAAATCTGTGAATACCTTGTCCTGTGTATCATCACCAGTTTCAATCATAGGGAATTCTGAAGGAAGAGGTCGATAATTGCAATAATTCATATTATCCGGGTCAGCCTGCTGTGGTGGTGGATAGTGGTGACCATAATACCCCATCGACTGAAACGGATAAGCCTCTGATGATATAGAAGATTGTGACCAGGGATACGAAGTTGGATAAGCGTCCATAGGGTGACTGAATGATGGAAAAGGTGAAGTGGACCGCGAATGCTCCTGCCAAGGCGGTGCGGTACGACTAGAAAGGGGATTCCCGTGATTCTGAGAATTACAAGAACGACTGCCCTGACCTTGAACTCCACTCATGTTTCCGCTTTGTGACGGCCAATTTTTGCATGGTCTTTCATCTTGTCCATTTCTAACATATCTATAAGAATCTTGATTATCGCAATTTGAGGCTGTTGTCATCGTCGCGGGATGAATTTGAGATTTCTGTGGAGGGCATTTGTCAGGATGATATTTCGAACTCTTGGACTTCACGTTTCGTTTTTTACCACATGAGGTGTACTTGTGGTGAGCATCCAGACTGGAAGCACTTCTTTGAAAGAAGCGTTCCTTCAATACATGTGGTGATTGAGATGGCATCAATATCTGGGACTGAGAAGCTGAATATTGATGAGATGAAGTCATAGTTGTTGATGCTACTGGTGCTGATCGACAGCTGTCAACTTTGTGGACATTAAAATTATTCCTTCCAGGCTGAGGGTATCTACCTCTATTTTCATCGCTATTTTTGCCCTCTGTATCATCTTTACGAAGCTTTTTGATGAGTGGAGCATCATCAGTTGTAAAAATTGGCAAATCATTCAGGATCGTGGTAGCAATCTTTCTCTGGTTTGATTTTCTTATGGTTCGAACCAATTTTTCCTGATGAGACCGTTCTTGCTGATCAGAAATTGTTGCACTGGAGAATAATTTAGTAGAAGAATCTTTAATTGCTCCATCCTCAGCCAAGAATAATTTTTCTAGTTCGTCTCGATTTTCTAAAAAATTCCCCCAACACAAATTAATTGTTCATTAAAATATATCGAAATTAAGATGACACAATCGGTTGAGGAATTTAACAATTTTTTTTGTACTTAAGATGTTCCAGAATTTTCTTCTAACATTTTTCTATTAATATATTCATCACACATATTTACCGGACACATGTGAAATGACAAGAAATCTTCCATATGTCAGAGCCGATGATAGCCGGATTTTCATCAATTTTATGACAACTGATGAAAACGTTGTGTAGAAAAATGGAATTGTATCATGTTTTTGGTTTAAAATAACTCCTTTAGAACTTTTTCCACAAAAGAATTTGTCCAATATATTGAAATCTTGTACATCATACTAGTAAAAATCATGAAAAGATGTGAACAATTTCCGACAAATAAATGTTATGCACATAATTCTGATTTGCTTCTGAAGACGGCTGCGGAACGTTTATAATTTTTTTTTGCATTTTTCTTTCCAATGATTCCTTGTTGAGATAAATTAAATGAAAAGCAAAAAGATTAAAACACATGTACATACCTGAAATGCGGATGACTTTGCCACTGTGGAAAGATGTGTTATTCTTGTCATCCTGCCACTTCAATGTCGTAACGCAGCCCTCACTTTGGTCTGCTTTTTTTATTTTGTTTAGTTCAATTACATTGCTATCGTGAGTTTCAATCCACCAAATTAGTGCCCACTTTTTCTTCGATCTTGGCATTCTCGAAACTTCTATACACTGGAGGATGCAATATTACGCGTAAATTGAGGTTATAATTTGTGTCACTGGTATTTTTTCGCAAATGGACAACACGTGAGATAATAAACGTTTTGAGAAATGAAAAAAAAGGATTAATAGTTAGATATAATCGAATAGTCTGAATGCTGCTCTCAAATAAGAAAATGTTGATGAGAAAATATTAGAAATTTTAATGCAAATACAACCGTGCATACGTGATTTGAAATACGTGAAAATGAAATGAATCAACGAGGACTGTGCAACGCGGAACGGAGGAACCGACTATTCACATTTCCATCGTTCCATGCGTCCAACTAGTAAATGCTGGATATTATTGATGACAATGTTGTGATCGTCGTAGCCAATTATTTGGGAAATATCAAGACACTCTAAAACTAACGATTAAAACGTGATCAAGGCCATAATTCGGTCAATTAACTCATACGCTGCTCGTCCTTTGAATTGTCTGTTATTATATCCCCGAGTGAGAGAGAATAAATAGATTCTCACACGATCAAATTGGAGGCCAGCATTTCTTATTACAAGAGAGAATCTCATGAAGATGTCCCGCAAACCGTTGGACCATCTATCTCAAAAGAGAACACGGCAAAAATTTCGAGTATTATTACAAGAGGATGGCGAAAGGAATGGTGACAACAGAGTCTCAGCTGAATTGAGAATATTAAATGACCAGTAAGTAAATTCTTAAGGAGTATTTCTTCCTCTGAGTAATATGGTTTATATATTGTAAATATTAAATGTTGAATTTATTGCAAAAAGAAGTCGCATTGGATTCATGTGACCCAGTACACATATTAGGATTTCATAAATATTCGGTGTGTATGAGCGAGTCCACCACTTCTGCCTATATTTTGCTGCAAAAGTGTAGATATAGATTCAAAACAATAAGAATGAGCGCAACTGGAGCTCTCTAACTTAATTATTGGTGGAAAAGTTGAAGATTGAACAATTGAAGACTATGATTTCATTTGCTTCTACATTAAAATTTATGTAATAAACTCATCAGCGTGATAGATGAAGGCACCAACGATTTTAAAATTTCAATGCGGTCTCTTTTTAAATTTCTGGTGGAGAATTTCATTAATTTTTAACAAATTCTTTCAATACATATCACAACTTTTCCTTCAGGTCCTCTCTTAATCGCAATGTTCAACACAAAATACGGCATGAAAAAAAATAGATGTTGATTTTTGTATGCAACCTATTATGTTGAAATTGTTTCTAAGGGAATTCCACGTTAAATTATATGAATTTATCCGCCTGAAGTTTGTAATGAAAAAAGAAAAAAAATTGAAATCTGAGAAATTCATGCTGAGGAATTGATATCGAAACTATTTCAATCGACTAAGAAGGACAAATAAATTCAAATCTTTTGATGCGTTCTACAAATTATTTTTTCGAGAAAATTGATATTACAGATACGTGTGGAAAAGACGCGCCGTAGAATTCCACAAAATTTTCTAATGTACAAGAGAACTAATCAAATTTCCAAGATAAGTTCAATATATTTGTCGAACAATAGGACTACATTTTTCTATAAAATCTGTTTGTATGTTTCATCATAACAATTAGAATAATTTGACATTTATGACTTCTAATTCATTTTCCATAATTGTGAATGTCATCCCTCTTGTACAAAAATTCAAAGCTGAAATTGTAATTCAAGTTCACTGTCGATTATCAATTTATTATTCGTGGAACATTCCCTCAAACGGACTACGGTAATTTCATTCCAAACCGTCCTATGGAAATCTTGCTATCGAAATGAATGTTTATTCAGGGAAAATATCTACTCGATGGTGTGAAATTTTCTATAATTCCGTAGATGACGTCACTTTTATGATGCTATGTAGTTTTCCACTATTTTTCGATTTCACTATATTATTTTTCTTGCTATATATTTGTCTTGACAATGAGACATCTCAAGAGATATCATATTTCATTGGAACTATCATGTGATAAAAATTTCGCATCGAGAAGTTGTTCCAAAATAACGTATTCACTTGATTGAATTTTTCAAATTGTTATTGTTCATATTCGGTTATTCTGTTACGTTTTATGACTTAATAACGGAAGTTTAATTAACACAACACAATTGTGTCATTAATAAGGAAATTATAGATGAAAATGAGCTATGCAAGATAAAAAATAATTTCCAATGGAAAGAGCAATCATTAAGGGCATGCAAGTATTTATTATAGTTTGGTATAGACCACACTGTTCAATCATTAAATTTGTCAATTCAATTGTATGAGAAAAATTGAACAAAATTATGAATATTATATTCTGCGCATAAATATTATTTTTTAAACATGTGTTATTTACAAACAACTAATTGAAATTGTTAAAACTTTCCGAAAACTTTTTTTATGCATAACATTTATTTCTGGTAAAATTGTGCATACGAATAAATTGGTTACACTTCCAAATAAATAATTGTTATGGTGAAAAATTGATAGTTTATAAATTATTTATATAAAATGCTCGTAATTTACCAAAATGCAATTTTTTATCTATTTTAACAATCTTCCGTAAAAATTAAACTTTCCAATTTTTTTTCAGATTTTAAAAATATTTTCTAACGGTTCAAAATCGAGATTCCAATTCAGACTTGTAAAGTTTAAATAATAAAATCATTGTAAATTGTTCGGAAACTTGGGGTTAAATGGGGCTTAGATGATAGCTCTAATGTTCGACAACAAAAGTAGAAAAGCATTTCACTTCAGAAAAAACAGCCAAAGTACTCGGAAACTTAAGATGATATGGGTATTTTCACCAATTATTAGTGTCTTTTTACCTTCAAAATTTTGATTTTATTGAGGCTTCTCATATGGTTTTTTTCTCACTAAAAAGACATAAACTTTTTTTTTCGGCTTTGTTATACTCGTTATATTAAATTTGCCGGTTTTTGAGTATTGGCCGATAATTTTGATTCAGTAGAGATAACATTTATTTGTTGGTTTTCAATGTATATTTCGGACGTAAATTTTGCGTTCTTTTGATTTAAAATAATTTTAACCAGCTAACTCCATCGAAGATGACTCAAAATTACAACAACAGTCAAAGAAAACAAAATTGAAAAATGGACAAATTGGAGAAAATTTTCAATTTTCTTTATTATTATCATTTTTTTGTCTTGCACGCAAGGACTCTCTATGACAGGAATTTTATAAATTCTGTTATAGGGATTCTAACGTATATCAGTGGTATCAGTTTATACAATTTTTGAGTGTTGGACGAAATGATATATTTCACATAAAATTAATAACATTTTTCACTTTTTATTTTATTGAAAAAAATTTGAATTACAAATTTTAAAAAATCATAATTTTCATAGGCCTTAACCGGTTCTAAGTGGAGTTGAGAGACTTGTCCAGGACTGAAAAGGAGTCATGGATATCAATAGGACTATGGAGGTTTAGCCTCAGTAATCCTAAAGGAGTTATTAGGATATATCAGGTCATTATAGACTCAGATAGATCTGAATAGGCCTACATAGGCTTGAAGAGGACCAAGCAAATAGAGGGTAGGATTGAAGAGAACCAGATATTCGACTCGGGATCCCCCTATGTTTTTAATCACTTTCCCTTCAAATCTTATTGATATCGACAATAGTTTTTATCTTACACATTATTGACGTATTGATCTGTTTCTTGAAAGGAAGTCGATGGCGAAAACTAAAGAATGTTGCTGGAATAAAGAAAAATATGTGTCTCGTGATCTACGTTTTTACAGTAACCAAGCATCACAACAACTGCATCCCTTGAACTGTTGTATAGCGGAGTTTTTATGTACATCATGAGTTTTACGGGTCCATAATAATGTCTGATACTAGTGTATCCGATTAATGGAGTTCCATCCGAGCTACGAACAAATGCATATTCAACATGCCGTAAAAATTTAATGGCGACGTACGAAGTCAGGGCTCTCTTTTGAACTTAAGAATAACTATTCTATATTCAAGTACTCTATGAAGTTTCAGCAGTGGTAATTATGTATAGGAACAATGTAATATTATGACAGATTTAAAATAACATGTAATGCTAACAAACTACTCGGAGTTTTTTCATGATTTTTTTTCAATATCATTAAAATCATTTCCAATGTGTCATTTTCATTTGCAATTTTTTAATAGTATTGACATTGTTTTTCATATTCCAATGGAGATATTGCATATTTGATTCATTTAGAAATTGCGTTCTAAATAGTATTTTTCGAGTTTCCATCCAACTTTCAGAAATTGAATCAATGAATCGAAAGATGAATACTGAATTATTCGGAAAGATCAAGGAAGGACAATTTAAATTGAAATAAAAAAATATTGATAGAAACACCGATGATAATGTAAGGCTACGATTTCTAATCATGGTTACTGATAGTTCTAAGGAAAATTTATTAACATTGGAATACGGAGAATTTCTAATGATTAATTTCGATTGAATAATACACATCTCTCAAGGTTATCAAAGATCCACCGTTACATTTGATTATCTGCTTTACCCGTAAACAGGTTGTAATCATGACTATGTGAAGGACTAGATAACAAACAAATTGATAGAGTATTTATTGGGGAATTCGAAATTTCCACAATCAATACTTAGTATGACAGCTGTCAAAATGAATAAATGACAAGTTCAATGGTAACCTCATGATTTTCATATTTAATTCACTAATATATTTCTCCAATTTAACGCAATATTTATCTATAATGATCAAATGAACTAACAAATTGCATCAAAGCGACATAACTTATGCATATTTATCCAGGATGATATCAATTGACCAAAATCTTGCATATTACGGATGATACGAAAATTAGTACCAACACAAAATCGTATGTATCTCCCTAAAAACATATCATCCTCTGGCACGCGAGTAACTCATCGCCTACACGGCCACTTGCCTTCGGTTCCATGAAACGTAATTACAGAGGGTCTATACATAGGATGGTTTATGTTACTTTATAGGTAACGAAGAGGAGGTGCACATTGCACGCCAACAATTCATCAGCCTGGAGTTTTTCATTTTGAACTCTACGGTTTTTCATTTAAATAACATGGTACTGTTTGTATTTGCAAGCTTTACACATTTCTCTTTTTGTTTATTTTAGCTTTGTGGTGGTTACAGTCGCATCCTCACCATCGTCATTCGGAGGTTAGAGAAGGAGGCTGGAACGCGCACGCCCATGCGTATATTTATGTGCCCGGGTTAGCAGAGGTATATGGTAGAGGCAAAGGCAGATAGTTTTATTTTTCATAATTTTTCGTTATACGGTAGAAATACACATTCAACTTGTGACTGTCAAGAAAACATGTCGTTAAAATACTGCTGGTTTTCGTGGATTTCGTTTCCTGTTATTCAAATGCTCAGAGAGAAACGGAAAATGTGGGTTGACACAACCCCGTGTTTAATGCTACGCGTGGCGCAGTAACCCTGACAAGACGGCATGCTATTCTCAATAAGTCTCCCGCTTTCCACGTGTCATTAATCTGATTCCGGTGTAATTCCAAATAGTGTGAGGGTGGTTGGATCAATCATTTTCTGAATGATTGATCCTTTCAACGATTGAAAGCAATGGTGAATTTTGAAGTTTCTTTTCCTCTGTGTTATATTGTAGTTTTAATTATTTTTATTTTTTTTATATAAATCCTTGTTATACATCTCCATTTCACGTATGAATATTGAAACAAATATATTTGAAAATGTTCATTCTCAAATTTAAACGAAACAATGAGCATCGATTTTTAATGATAAAGTAAAGTACATTGGCAATTTTTAGTTATTTTCGAATATATATTCAATAAATTATTTTCTTCTGATTGACCTTTGATTGGCTTCAGCGATTATTAATGACACCGATGGAAAGTTGGAAGTGAACTTTCAAGATTTATAGTTGCGTAGTGAAGAATATCCGAGTGGCAACACTAACGAAACTCACAATGAACACTAGGTAGGTGTCCCCCTCCGATTTTGATGAAACTTATATATGTTATAGACTCTACAATGTAGAAGACTCAAAACTAAAGGACACTTATTTTTTAACTGCTAATACGCGGTTTTAAGGGGGGAAACTAGCCTTAGAAGTTGACCACCTCGGAGGGTGATTCTTCAGTTCCACCTATAAGAAGGGTATTTTCGTTAATGTTCATTACGATTATCAGTAGCGTATGAAAAGTGATGGAAACCGCAATTGATAACTCCTCAGGGAGTTGAAACTGGGGGGGTAAATTACGCTTATGTAATTTTTTGTTGTAATAGAAAGAAAAATATGGCTCATAATTTTATGAAACCAATTGCATTGGAAAGGGCATGAAAAAATACAGAATACGTTTTTTTGCTTTTTCCTCGGAACTGTAGTTATGGTCTGAGAAAAATAGTTGTTTCTCCAACTCGTCATGTCCATTCTGATAATTTGCACGTAAAAAGTATATCCGTCCAAAATCAGGCATGATGGTTGGATGGATGGTTTTGAGCACAGATATGGATGACTCCTTCATTCCCCCAAGAGAGCCAATGATGAGGACAACCAACTTCACTTTAAATCTTCTGTTTATTTGATGTAGCTCAAATAGGAGTGATTAGTATTTGAGCCGTTTCTCCTCTGCTTTCACTGTGATGTTGCTCTCAGCCGGAGCTGAGAACACAATGATATAGATGATTTTGTCATCAAAATCGAAGAGGACGATGTCAGGTTTCATCGCAAGGATTGGCCTGACAATCGCGAACGAGAAGTTCCAGTAAATCTTACACCTCTCGTTCACGACAACGGACTCAATATCTCTTGTAGCATAGCATACGGTAGCAGTGGTGTTCTGTCTATCCCATAAAAGTGCCGCAAATGCAAATAGAGCACTCTCAAAGCCGCATTATGTCGATGGAAATAACTCGTGATGGCATGTGTTGGGCAAGCCGATAAAAAATGCATCCGAATTTCCACGGACTGCTGGCAAGCCGGACATCGAATATCTGGAACTTGCAAACCCATACCACGACTTTGATAGACTAGGGTGTTTACCACACCATCCTGATAGGCGCAAATGAAACCCTCAGTTTCGGACATCAAGCCAGCTGAGATCAAGAAAGAGAATGTCAGCTGGACGGAGAGACCCTGCTCTTCCATATGGCGGAAGAATACGCCATGCATGGGCCTATCAACGTGTTGGCGGAACAAGGTGGACTGCTCCGCCGCCTTGATGGCCGCTCTAAGCCGAGATTTGGCCATGATGGCTAATGAATCACCAGCCAACTGACCATCTCGGCCACCATGAAATTCCAAACCGAGGGACGCCGCTGCGGTATTTGCTACCTTATATAGGAAAGCTTGAACCCCAAGCAGCTCATGATTATGCACGAAATCCAAGTGCAGATCCAAACCATTTATAACGTCACAAGCTAAACCGAGGACTAGACGATCATGTAGAGCCTCCAAACTAAGAAGTCCTCATCCCCCACTCTCCCGCGGAAAATATAACCGCGGACTCGACGAGCGTGGATGGAGACTTCTGTGGATATTCATCAACTTGCGGGTATCTCTGTCCAGCTGCTTCAGTTCACCTCTACTCCATTTGAGAACTCCAAAGGAGTAGAGAAGCACCAGGACAGCGAACATGTTCGACGCGGCGACTTTATTCTTCCCGGAAAGTTCGGAGTTTCAAACTTTCCGCAGCCGCCGCCGGTATTCTCCGCAAAGAATCTCCTTGACTGCCTCAGCGTCCACTACGGAATGCTGATTGAAGCCAAGATATCGATATAACTCTTCGGCGCCAAGATGATGTATGACGCTTCCATCCACAAGCTGAAGATCACCCATCTCGTCACTGACTTTGCCCCTCTTTAGATGGAAACAGCGCACTTGTCCAACCCAAATCTCATGCGAACCACATGTGAATACAGTGCGACAACGTCAAGCAGAGGCTTGAGCTGTCGTTCTCCCGAGGCGAATAACTTCAGATCATCCATGTAAAATACATGGCTAACCTGGTGCCTCTTATCGCCCGGTCTTCCAGCTTGATATCCCCCAATACAACGCAGCGTAATAGAGAGCGGCATCAGTGAGAAGCAGAATAAAAGAGGACTCAGGATGTCACCGTGGAAAACTCCACTCCTGAATTGCACCAACCCTGAAGTCAGCTTCCCCTCACCAGATGTTATAGTGAAGCACATCGGTCGGCTGTATGGATGTCGGCGCATCCTCCAGAGAGGCGCAAGATCTTTAATGCATCTCACTATGTTGTCTTCTACCGCAAGACATTCGAGAAGCNATCGGTCGGCTGTATGGATATCGGCGCATCCTCCAGAGAGGCGCAAGATCTTTAATGCATCTCACTATGTTGTCTTCTACCGCAAGACATTCGAGAAGCATGAAAATGAGCTCATAGCTCGTGCTATCAAATGCCTTACGATAGTCGACCCAGGCCAGCGATAAATTGCGATGGTACTGCAAAGAATCGCGCAAAATATGCAGCGATCGACCAGTAAACCTTCCTTGGAATCTGACAGTCCCCTCTTCGCTCCTCGTTGTTCGTGAATCTGCTGCCACACTGGCTGTATATCATGGAGGATACGCTCATTCAAGATACTGGTGAAGAGCTTATATAGTGTATTCAGACACGTGATCGGCCGATAATTCGCCGGGTTAGTTGAGTCTCCCTTCTTCGGGATCAACACAGTCCTCCCCTCCACCAACCACTCAGGAATAGACTCACTGCCGTCAAGGAACGCCGTGAATATCAGAGCCAGATGGGCATGCACAGAGGTAAACCTCTTCCACCAAAAGGCGTTAATACCATCAGGACCCGGAGCGGCGTGATTCTTCATACCTCGCAAAGCAGATCGAACCTCCTCCTGAGTGACTCGCGAAAATTCCACGCGCTGGCGACGATGTTTTTGACAAAACACGCGAAATTCCCGAAGGGCTGGAGTCTCCACCATGAGATTAGGGACTTGACCATACAGATCTCCCCAGAACTCTTCAACTCGTTCAACTAAAGGCATCTTATCCGGCGCAGGCGTAGGCGGCTCCAACCAGCAACTGGGATCGAAATGGAAGATGGAATTTTCTACCACCCGACGCAACCGCTATTCCAGAGATAGCTTCATGGTCCCCAGAATGCGCACCTTCTCAACAACCCTCTCCTTAATCAAGAGGAGGACTGCTTTATTCAGTGTGTGGTGGTGGTAGCGCAAATTCGCGTATATCTTACGAATGCGCGCCGTAAAAGGCTTACCACCGATGATGAAGTCAACACACACTGAATGCGCGACGCCTGCTTCCTAGCCTCATCGATTTTACCCTGGAGCTGTGCAATGCGCCTTCGCGTTTTCACCTCAAATGACCTTTTATTTGGGTTCTGAGGCTTCAAACGAAGAGCCGCATTATACACAGCCCGGTTGAGATCGCGCAAGTTGATATGCAGAAGAAGGACTGCGGCCAGACCCGCATTCTCAATGGCCAGATCACCAGGCCGGAGACGGAACTTCCCTGTGACTCTCTCTTGTCTTGCACCTATATCACGCGAGGACTCCTGAGGCTCCTCATGGCTCTGTTGAGTCGGCTGCTATGACTATATATCCTCACTTCTCTGAGATACCACAAGAGGAGGAGGATCGATCAGCCCTCGTGGAACGGCAAGCAAATCATATCCCTGTCGGCGCAAGCGACTGGCTTGATCTCTCAAATGCTGAATTGTGAAGTGCGAAAACTCAGGGTGCATTGCGCACCACAAGCTTCGCATTCTTGCCATGTAGCCCACTTGCGCCGGCACACTGTCCTGCCAATATTGCATGAGGTCCTCCTTGAGTTCCTCCGTCCGCCTAATCCTTTGGACAGCCGGGTTGTTACCATTGGATCCAGATCGTTCACCCCTTCCAACTGATCTGCGGTCCCGATCCGAGAGGGACCGATTGAGGGGGGGCTCTGTCGCGGCTCGATGATGGAACCGGGTATAGGTGCCGCCGGGTGGTTAGTCTGACACCACCGTGGCTAACCACCCGGCTTATTATTATTATTATCATTACGATTATTATTTTTTTTTACTCGTAAATGAGATCGCTGAACGATCCTCGAGGGATCCGACTTCACCTCGAAGATCGTCCAGCAAGCTAAGCGATGCAAACACTTCCTTATCGCTCTGCAATAGTGCTCCCTCTAACCAGAGGGTGAGCTCTATTGCAATGCAGAATCATGCTGCCTAAGTAGACGAAGGGACCCGAGGATGACTGCCTTCTGCATCTGGCCAGCCAAATTGAAGGCTTGACGCCTACAGGCCGGGATGGTTTTGAGCGCAGATATGAATGACTCCTTCATTCCAAGAGAACCAATGATAAGGACAACCAACTTTACTTTAAATCCTCTGTTTATTTAACGTAGCTCAAACAGGAGTGATTGGTATTTGAGCCGTTTCTCCTCTTTTTTCACTGTGATGTTGCTCTCAGCCGGAGCTGAGAACTCAATGACATAGATGATTTTGTCATCAAAATCGAAGAGGACGATTTCAGGTTTCGTCGCAACGACTGGCCTGACAGTCGCGAACGAGAAGTTCCAGTAAATCTTACACCTCTCATTCACGACAACGGACTCAATATCTCCTGGAGCATACGGCAGCAGTGGTGTTCTGTCCATCCCATAAGAGTGCCGCAGATGGAAATACAGCACTCTCAAAGTCGCATTATGTCGATGGATATAACTCGTGATGGCATATGTCGGGCAAGCCGATAAAAGATACATCAGAGTTTCCGGGGACCGCTTGCAAGCCCGACATCGATTGTCTGAAACTTGCAACCCCATAACACGACTTCGATAGACTAGGGTGTTTACCACAGCATCCTGGCAGGCGCAAATGAAACCCTCAGTTTCGGACATCAAGCCAGCTGACTTCAATAAAGAGAATGTCAACTGGACGGAGAGACCCTGCTCCTCCACATGGCGGAAGAACACGCCATGCATGAGCTTATTATTATTATTATTATTATTATTATTATCATTATTATTAGTATTATTATTATTATTGTCTCAATGAGATCACTGAACGATCCTCGAGGGCTCCGGCTTCATCTCGAAGGCCGCTCAGTAAACTAAGCGATACAAACTTTTCCGAATCGCTCTGCAGAAGTGCTCCCTCTAACCAGAGGGTGAGCCCTACTGCAGTCCGGAATCATGCTGCCTAAGTATCCGACGGGACCCAAGGATGACAGCCTTCTGCATCTGGCCAGCCAATATAGAGGCATTCCGCCCGCAGGCTGGGATCACTTGAAGCGCAGATACAAAAGACGGCTTCATTCCGCCAAGAGAACCAATAATGAGGACAATCAACTTGACCCTGACCTCTCGGTTCAGCTGATGTAGCTCAAACAGCAGAGGCTGGTATGTGAGCCGCTTTTCCTCTTCCTTCATTGATATATTGTTCTCGGCAGGAGCCGAGAACTCAACGACAGATGATTTTGTCATCAAAATAAATGATGACGAGGTCAGCCTTCATCGCCGCGATAGGCCTGATGGTCACAAACGAGAAGTTCCAATAAATCTTACACCTCTCATTCACGACGACGGACTCAACATCCTTTGGAGCATAAGGCAGCACCGACGTCCTGTCTATCCCATAAGAGTGCCGTAAATGATAATACAGCACTCTCAAAGCCGCATTATGACGGTAGATATAACTCGTGATTGCATACGTCGGACAAGCCGAAAAAAGATGCATCAGAGTTTCCGGGGACTGCTCGCAAGCCCGACACCTAACATCCGGAACTTGCAACCCCATAACACGACTTCGATAGACCAGGGTGTTTATCACGCCATCCTGACACGCACAAATGAAACTCTCAGTCTCGGACGTCAAGCCAGCCGACTTCAAGAAAGAGAAAGTCAACTGGAGGGACAGCCCCTGCTCCTCCCCATGATGGAAGAATACGCCATGCATGGGCTTGTCAACGTGCCGGCGGAGCACGGCGGACTCCTCCGCCTCCTTGATGGTCGCTCTTCGCCGAGATTTAGTCAGGCTGGCTAATGAATCACGACCCAACTGACCACCTTGGCCACAACGAAATTCCAAGCCGAGAGCCTCAGCTGCGGAATCCGCTGCCTTATAAAGAAAGGCTTGAATCCCATGAAGCTCATGATCATGAGCAAACTCCTTCTCGCGGGAAGTACAAACGCGGATACGAAGACCGGGGATGCAGGCTCCTGTGGATGTTCATGAGTATCTCGGTCCAACTGCTTCAGCCCATCCCTCCTCCATTTGAGCATGCCAAAGGAGTACAGAAGAACTGGAACAGCGAAAATATTTGTTGCGGCTACTTTGTTTTTTCCGGAAAGTTCGGACTTCCAAACTTTCCAAAGCCGCCGACGATACTCCTCACGAAGAGTCTCTTTGACTGCCTCAGCCTCCACTACGGATCGCTGACTAAAGCCAAGATACCTATGAGACTCTTCAATGCCAAGATGTCCGATGACGCTTGCGTCCACCAATTGGAGATCCCCTATTCCATCCCCAACCTTCCCCCTCTTCATATGGAAAACTGCGCACTTGTCCAACCCGAAACTCATACCGACTGCTCGAGAGGACATTGCGACAACATCAAGTTGGAACTTGAGCTGCCGCTCCCCAGAGGCAAATAATGTCAGGTCATCCATATAGAATATATGGCTAACCTGATGCCTCCCGTTTTAAGGCCTCTCCATGGTGGCTTCATTATTTCAAGAAAGCTCGTCGCATTACATCCCGCAAAATTAATAAATTCGTTACCCGTAAAATATTGGAAAATTGGGAAGATTTACAGAAAACTGCGGAAGAATTTTTGGAAAAGATCAAACTATATTTTGAAATATATGGCTTGTAAAATATCTATAATTCCGAACAAAGTGATTTTCAATTGGAAACGCATTTATAATATTATTCAGATAATATTTCGCATGGATAACAAGACATGATAAGTCTTTCACTGGCTGTATTAATCTCTCTATTCCAAACTTTCCAGTGCACTTCAAAATTTGACTAGAAGAAGTATTCTTTCCGAATGTGGGACCGAAAAGTTTGCTGTCAATTGATTCATGGAGTAGACACTGCTCTCAAGTGGTGAAAGAAGCAACTCCGCAGAATAAGGAATTATTAACTATGTTGATTCCGAAAGGGACCACTGGAAAAATTCAACCTCTTGATGTATATGGCTTCAGGATTTGAAAAAATTATGTACGTCATTTTTCAGATACGGTTATTCTCCTGAATTATGACATTAATTTACATGCACGGAATAATGTAATAAAATTGCAACTTCTAGTTCACAATCAGTTATCGTCGCTGAAGAATCAAAATCTATTCCGTTTTGCTTGGTTGGAAAACGGTTATATTTCTTTAAAAAAACCAGAGGAACTTGACAATCCTGTTGATTTTGCATTTGGACAATCCTCTAATCTGCAATGTGAAATTGAAAGTTGTTCGAATGTTGCAGTAGTCAGATGCTCGTGGTGCAGGAAGTCTCTCTGCTTGCGCCATTTTTTTGATGAATATGATTTCTGTACTGATTATAATCCATGACAGAATACACAGATTGACAATTGTGAAGCATCTAACGGGGAAATTTTAAAATTTTACATGAGTACGGGTGTGTGTGGAGAAGCGCGAGCCATTGTATGTGTGAGTAATTACGGAAGAGATAGTCCGGCGTAGACCATTGAATGAAGCAGTCGAAAGAAATTAAAATATATCGAAATAAGTGTAACTTGTTAATCCTCATTTCATTGATCAATCCTTCCGGACCGAACCCCTTCCAATGCTTCCTCAAGTAACATGACCCATGTGAGTTTCTACGATCAACGTCAAATCATATGAAGTCATCTGTTCTGATCCAATATATGTTCTGCATCATATTTTTATGATTTGAAAAGAAATGAAACAATAACGAACAAATAACGACATCATTGTGATCGATAATAGTTCCGAAAAACAATTTTTTTACCCTTATAACTTTCCATTCCGAGGAAAATGCAAAAAAAGTTATTCTGTATTTTTTCGTGGCCTTTCTAATGCAATTAGTTTCATAAAATTCTAAGCCATATTTTTTTTATATTACAAAAAAAAATTCATAGGGGTAGTTAACCCCTCCCCCCCTTCCAGTTTGAA